>NW_020799124.1:7793424-7818974 GCF_003259725.1 Athene cunicularia | reverse complement strand
TTTTTTTTTTTTTTTTTTTTTTTTTTTTTTCTTTCCCTTCCCGCTGCTACATTGAGTCTGTTTAGAGTTTTGCTACTGAAAACGCTTGAGATATGAATTTTAGAAGATACTGGCTCTGCTTGACGCGGAGGGACCCAGTTTGGGAAGTACGCGATGTGGCTTCTCCACCAGCAGCGAGCCAGGCAGCGCAGCCACGCACACACATCCACACTCGCCCAGGCCAATTAGAATGTTAATAATAATTAAGTGTCTTACTCCTAAGACGCTCTTACACAGGGGAATGCTAAAGTGCCAGTCAGCTCATTTCATTACATGCAGCCAGACACCTCTCAGACCTCGTGTGTTTGCTGAGGGAGCGGAGCAGAGCGATTCCAGCTCCAGCCAATCTGATTTCAGACGATCTGCTCAACAAACAAATTAGAGCAGCCTACAGAACCAGAAAAAAAAGTCCAGCTGTGGCAGATGAGCTCTACCTTTCACCTCTAACTGAGCCACAGCAAATAAATACAAGGCGAAACCTATAAATTTCCAGTTTGCAGGGGTTTGTGGGAGTTTTTATCTAGTTTTGGTTCACACGCTTCAAAGCGGCTCCATTTCAGATTTGAGATAATCCCCTAATTAAACACAAACTCAGCCCTAAGCTGCATGTCATCTGAATTCTACCCAAAAAATCAGAACTGGACACAGACTTGCTAGAGCTGTTCAGCTTGTTCAGCTCCGAGATTACATTTAACTGGACAGCCAGGGCTTGGCCCAGAGGTCGTCTTCCATCTGTTTGAACCACGTGAGTCACCCACCTTCCTCATCTTTCATGAATTCTGCAGTCTGGCTCACAGCTGACCACAATGTGCTGCTTATTCACAAGGCCAAGCCATTTCAGATGCTAGTCTGCAAACAGCCTTGTCCTTTGACGGGCAGAAGGACAGGAGGCCAGCAAGAGAGAATGGTGGGTTTGCTGCTGGAAGAGTTCTTGGGTTCAAAGCTGTAGCATCCAGGAGGGGGCCAGGAAGAAAAGCTGGGATACAATTCTCATGAGCAGAACCTTTTGAGTGATTCTGAAGAGTTTTGAAGTTTCATTATCTCTGGCTTAAAGGGAATTAATTTAGTATGTTTCTGATACTAGAAATGTTATGGCTACTATTCACCCAAACATCTACTTTCAGAAAAGAAAAAAAGCGAGGCAAGAAGCAAAATCTACAGGAGAATGAAAACAGAAAGCCCTGTTTATTCAGAGCCCACTCCAAATAAAGCAGATACAAAATGTTAAAGCAAGACTGAGTCATTCACATTTCCAATAAATTAAAGGGAAAAAAAATCCCATCATTTTTCACTCTATTTCACATCAGAGAACAATCACAACGACTACTCACTTACCACAATGATGATTTTACCCCTGCCCCCAAGGGGTTTCTCTGCCTCTCCTGCACAGCTCTGAAAATAATCACATTTGCTCCCATTTTACTTCTCCCCCCACATCCAGTCTGCCCCATTTCAAACACTTCAGGTTCACAAAGCTGCCTGCTTACAGTTTCTTTTTACTATCCTTTGATTTTTACCAGCTGCAAGAGAAAAAAATACACAAAACCATGTATCTGATTAGATGTGCATGACATATAACACTACACCTGAGTGTATATCTGAGTTTACCCATATTCAGTTTTCCCAAACAATCAGAAGTCTGAGCAAAATCAAGCCAGTCCAGCAACCTGAATCCAGTAGACAAAGAACAATTGAAGGTCCCTCTGGGTCTTATTTCCAGCTTCTCCACAGATAACTAGAGGGGATATTGCTGGGCCAACGCTGCTGTGGTAGAAGTCTTGCATACCCATCTTCAATTTTGTCTTCAGCCCTTGGGAAGCAAAAAGCTAAATGAGGAATCTAAACTGAGGACTCAACTTTCTCTTGAGCTAGAGCCCTTTCAAGCCGCTATAGAGACAGAAATTTGGTTAAGCCACGTACAGGTACTACTGACTTATTGCAGAAGATCAGTGAAAAGAATCATAGCATCTGTGTTAAAGGGACCTTGGAGATCCCTTGTGCAAACTCCTGCTCAAAGCAAAACTAAGTTACAGTGCTACATACAGCACAAGACCTTGAAACAGAAGCGAGCAGATGTGGAGGGCTTTCCAGGTAAAGGTCTTTCCAGAGCTGTTTAGAAAATTTTATCCAAGCTTAGCAGTTTGCTCTGGAGCAGAGCAAGTACTCTGATGCTCAATAAAAACATTTTCTGTATTGCATTGCTGGTGTGCTCTGAGCTTCTAAAAGCATTATAGAAGGTGGCATCAGAAGTATATGGTGGAAACCAAAAGGGAAATGGTTCCATTTGAGTTTAGCACAAAAACCTAATTATAATTTCACATGAGCACTGAGGGAGAATGGAGTAAACTCCTACACTGAGCTTACTGCTTGGAGATTCTGCCACAGTGAGGCAGAGAACCGAGAACAACCTGGAGACTTAATGTGGGTATTCACTCCCACAGGGTTGCTGCTGACTGACTTAACTGGAACTATATTTGAAGCAGACTGTTTTATATCTTCTGCCCACTTTGTACAAGATCAAATTCCAACCACTCATAAACAAGAACTTCTGTTTTCTCAAAAATTTAATCACAAATTTGAAACAGAAAACAGCAACTAAACATGCAAAAATAAGCTTGAATAACTCTAGATGATTCGCACCAGCATTACTCTGCACATACAAACTCTCAAACCATGGAAATAATGAAGCGTTCTTGATAGTCCCTTTCCTCTCAGCCATACCGTGATGAATAGATCTGTTTTATTGTTATTGCAAGGCATCAGTGAAACTGTATGAGAATATCTGAAAAGAAGTATTTAAAGAGTCCAATAGCCTGAGTTCTGATATTCACATTCAGCTAATAAGACTAATGTTAACCTTTGGAGGAACCACTGTCTGTAAATTACAGGAAAACAAGCTGGGCAATTAGCTGGAAGCAAAATGAGCATCCTCATCTTCTGTAAAACATACTTATTTATAAAATAATTTGCTATTTGATCAAATAATCATTTGATCTTGAGGGTTGTGCAGCCAAAGTTTTCAATCAGTTCTCCTTAGGCTGCCAAGAGTTTCGGAATTACTGCAGCTCTATCATTTTGTCAACCTTCAATGCACGGAAATGTGGAGGCATGTCCCCACAAGATGATTATCTGACTTGCAGTTGAAAGCTATTAGATGTTACTTTGTACATTAGCTGAGAATTGCCCAGTTGCAGTTTTTAAGTTTGCTAAGGATGACAAAGACAGGCATGACAGAGTTGCAGTGATTAAATGCTTCTTGAATTTATTTCACAATGTGCTAAATGTTTCTTATGATACAATCTTAAAATTAGAATGAACCGATCTTGTACCTACTGAAGTTTATGACACAATGAATTCTTTACAGAGTAAATTACAATGAAACATTGATAGCAAATTACTTGCTTATAAGTGTAGCTCATCCAAAAACACATCATGACAAAACCAGCGTCTCTGAGTCGGTAGTACTTGTCTGCTCTCATATCCAATTTCAGCAAATAAGACCGTTTTCACCTTATATCTTTCACTGAGGGGGGGACATCAGGCTTCACAGACATTGTTGAAGAGCTAAAATTTTACAAAAAGATGAATAGGGATAGTCTGCTGAGACACAGTGTATGTATTACACACTAAAAAAAATTAAGTGGAGTGTGCATGTACTGCACAAGAGTTGAATTTGGACATGGCATATTTCTCTGTCTTCCGAGTCCTAGTTCTTTCAGTTCCTTACAGTTTGTGGAATTAATTATGTCCATTTCTACCTCAAATGCAGAAGGGGAACAAATAATTTCCGTGGATAAACAGACTTGAACAGATTGCAGAAGACCCCAAAATATTGATTATGTTAAGTTTGAACTTCAAATTAAGGCACAAATGAAGGTTAATTTCCATCATTCATGCAAGGAGCCTTACAAATTGCTTTAAAAATGTATTGAAAAAGTATCAAAACCAGTCATAAGTACTAATTTCGGTAACAAATTCAAGTTTACAGGACTGAACTGTATATTCAAGGGTAGTAGATGTGAACAGAAGGAGAAGAAAATACAGGATTTGCTAAGGGAAATGACATTCCTTTCAATTGCCCCTCCAAAAAGGCCATTCTTCTCTTAATCATGTGGTTATTTCCAAGATGGGTGATCATTCTGCTTTGGATGCAGAAGAGAGGCAGTGGTCAGACCAGCACTGTATTCTAGCTAATCTTAGCTGCAAAGCCGACTTTAGTTGTTCCCAGTAACCACCAGAGAGTGAAACAGTAGGTACAAGTGCCAGGTTAAAACTAGAGACAGGCAAGGTGGGTTGAGATCCACCTCCATAACCACAGCTCTGTCCTGGGCAGATCGCAGCTCAGCTGGAAGAGGGGCCGTGACCATGGGCTTCCCACAGGCAGTTCGGACTGTTCCCACCAGCTGCTGTGCGTTCTCTGCCATCAGCACATTCGCTATAGGCAGCTGGAAACGGCCAGTACCACAGGGTCAGGAGACCTGCCTTGTGTCCTGGCTCTATCACTGCATTATCTTTTACTTCCATCCGGGGGATGAGGATGTTGTTCCTGTAATTACTATTAAGTTTGCACTACGATTGGTCTGGACTCCTTATAAACACGTATCACTTCACGATGCTGTGCTGAATTCTGAGTTCACAGAGCCACAGAAACTGATCTAGTTGTGTTCACGCTTCCTCTAGAGATGTGGCATAAATTTAAGCCAGGGCAACTGAGTCTCTGTCTGCAGTAAAACCAGAGCATATGCCAGTGTGAGGAGTTTGGAGAAGCTGGGCTCTGGGACTTAACTGCCTCCTGGCATCACTAAGGGAATTCAAACATCTAAGAGGCTCCAGTACCCTGAAAGAACTCCCCGAGTGGCATTATATCCCCACAATGTCTCTCCAGCTGTGACAGTCTCTCACTAAGATGTTGTGACCTATAGAACTTTCCTGCTCATATCCGTGGGCTTGACCACTTCGAAATAAACCCATAAGGAGTTTCTGTCTTTAGCAGCAAGGTGGACCAAGATTTTTCCACATACCTCTTCAACCCAATGCTTTGGAGACAAATGCTTCTGGTATTTTAATATAAGGCTTTAGGAAACTTCATATGGTTTCCTTTTTAGTATTAGCACATACCCACACCCAGCACTTCATTTTCTTAAAATACAAATATGTACATGTATAATAAAAACATTGACAAGTCCTAGTCAGAGTTTGAGAAGTTTTAGACCTGAAAACCTGTGTACCCAGAAAGGATAAAATGAGCCCCTTGCACTAATTTCTGATTGTACAGCCTGCCCGCTACCGTGATGATGCAGAACACCACTGCGAGGGGCCTGTGCTGCATGATGTTAGCTGGCATCAGCAAAGGTGCTGTGGATACTGCAGAGCTCCACTGTGACACTGCTGACTGTTTTCATGGCATCACATGAAACACAGAAATAAATAGCTCCTCTTCTATGATCACAGCATGGAAGGTTTGCTTTGCTGTCTATCCCTTCTCATTAAAAGCATAAAACACAACGCAAGATAGGGATTAGACACAGAGGCAGGCAAACGCAACAGAGCCACAGGGAAGAGCTCAGGGAGTAAAAGGATTGGCACACGTGCCAATAAAGCCGGTCCTGGTGTCAGCTACAAGTTGCACCCTCAGAAACCAGAACTGAATTTGACTCAGAGAACAGAGGAACAGCAGGCACAGACACTCTAGACCACACAGGCATGCACACCCATTTCCTTCTCCTGAGCCTCTGTGCAGGTGTTAAAAGAAACCTCTCCCCCAGCAAACTGTCATAAAACTGTTACTTTTTCTTTTCGAAAGTCCTCTTTAAAACAAACAGGCACACACTCTTTTCCTGTGAGGCAAGTTTAGGTTTTTTCCTATTTAAATTACAAACACATCAGAAATCTTCCTCCCCACAGCGCATCCTGTCTTTTCTCTGTCTGACATTTAGAGTACAAACTCTTTAGGGCAGGGTCTGTCTTTATATTTTATGTCTCATACAGAGCCAAGTCATATTCTCACTGTTAAACAGTAAGTAGAAGAGGCCCATACACAAGGTTATATGATATACATCTAGCTTATATATGACATACACACGATATGGTCAGTAAAACAGGCCGGTACAAGAAACCTCTCTACTTATATACACAACAAAACAGATCCTAACTTGTGTGGCAGGGCATACACACATGATACAGTGTATAAAGGAGGCCCGTGTAAATATACATGCATGCAGCCGCTTTTTAAAAGTCTCCAGGATCCCTCCAGACTGGGAGGAACAGGGAGAAGCAGAGGAAAGAGAGGACTGCAGAGGCAAGACGCTGTCTACGGTTCACCTCTGCGTGATGCTCGTTGGCGAGCGGTTCAGGAAGGTGGGAATGACTCAGCCACACAGACATTGTGCATTGGACTGTACGTCTGGGAAAAGGTTGAGAACTGCTGCTCAGTGTGACCCCTTTCCTGGGCAAAAGCAAAGCGAATACATCTCTCTCCACCGTTCCCAAGTACCAGCTTCAGTCAGGCGCCATGATGACATCAGCCTTGCTTTCACAATTATTTAACCTCTGTCTTTCAGATCAGCAATGAACCAGCAAGGGTGACTAATACACACATCAGCTCTGCAAAGTTATCAACACACCGAACAGGGTGCCAGCTCTCAGGAATGAGCTATCCTTTCATGAGCCTATCTGGTTTGTATTTGGGGAAAGACTGTGTGAAGCCAAATGTTACGTCTCCATAAGAAGCTACAGGCAAACCTCTGTGACCCGTGGAAATATCAGTCCTTTTGTCAGTAAGATGCAGATATAGCAAAGATATTTGCTTTTTCTCATTTCTGGGTATTATTTTGTACTAGTCTCCTCAAACTCTGGCTCCTGCTCTCACTCTCCGTAGAAGCATGGAAAAAGTAGCTTCTCTTCACAGACATCTACAATAAACATGCCGATACTTGAGATGTAAACTGAGAGGCTGGCATTATAACAGAGCCTCTAAATCAACCTCAGGACCTTGTTAGCATAATTAGTGATACGACTGGTATCTTAAAAGATCCAGGACACAAAGTGGAAAAATAGTAATAACAATAAAAAATATAGTTGTATCCCAGCAATTGCTGGGATGATTGCTGATGGTTCAAAAGCAAGTCATATCTTGTGTGAGACAAATACATTTTATATGATGTTTAATCTCACAGGAATTCTGCCAGAAATACTCAGAAGCTTGTTAGGGGAAAATATGAGAATCTACTCACGTGAACAATAAAAGATTCTTGTGTGGAGGAGCTACTGTGACTCCCATCCTCATAATAGGTTCACATCTTGCAATTACAAGCATGCTGAAAAATAATGCTAGATTCACTGCTCTTTTCTACTCAGTTGAAGCTTCAGAGAAGACAGTACTAGTCTTCCTTCCAGCTGAAACTCAGGTAAAATGAAGACACACAGGAAAAGGAATTTGTTCAAGACCACCTGGAAGTCAGTGGCAGAGCCAGAAATAGTATCTGTCAATAAGGGTCCTGAGAGCACTAATAATGACCCTAACCAGCCCCACCTGAAGCCTCCATCCTCTGCCCATGGGCCCAGGAGCCCCACTTAACACTGGCTCTTCAATCACCATATGAGCAGGACTGCCAGGAGTGCCTATCTCCAACTCACGCACAGCCATGCCTGACCATGAATCTTGATGATCTTGACCCATTGACTAATTCCTAGCTTGACCTCAGACCTACCTCATCACTATAGACCTGCCTGGCGATCGGTGGGCTGTGTCTGACCCTGGTTAGCCTTACTAGACCTGATCCTGACCTGTGGATTGACTTCCTGGGTTGAGGTTGGACCTGCCTTGTCACCACAAAATTGTCTGATGGTCTGGACTCTTGGTTGAAGCTGGCTACCACTCCCAGGCCTGCCCTGCTCCCCTCACTGGAGAGCTGTGGGACCTTCCACCCACCACCCTGTTCCTCTGAGAGCGGCTGGTGCTTGCTGCACCCTGACGTTATCCTAGTAGACCACCCTTACTTGTTTCCACAGCACCAAGGACAGGAAAATAAATGCCACTGGTATTTTGTTATGACCAGGAAAATGAAGAAAGAAATTAAGGTACAAACTCAAACTGGAACTCTGCTTTGTTCACTGTCTTAAGCACGTCCTTCCTCCTACTTCATATTGGAGATGGCAGTATCGCCTTCCCCAATGCAATGTAGCAGCAAAAGACGTTCAAGGGGTTCTGCATCAGTGTCCCCTGAGAATAAGAAATCTTGGCTGACAAGAGCAGAAGCAAGAGGAATCAGGCTTAAGCAGGAGGAAGTGATCACAGCAGAGGGCTTGAGACCACGGCAAGGAAAGGCAGAGCCCTGGGAAGGGGAGGAACTGTTAGATTACCCGGTAGGGATGCAGATGCTTCTGGAGGGGAGCAGATTTGTGTTGGGCTACAACATAGCATTAGGGTGGCTCTAGCACTTGGCAAGTGAGTTAAGCACCCCCTCACTGGGTGAAGGATGTGAGATGCAAAGAGCTCATAGCAGAGAGGGCCAGGTTGTTCTTTGCCTAATGTTAGATCCATTCCTGCTCTGAACTGCAGCTGGAATCTGGCATCAGATCTCGGCTTTCCTGAGCAGGCTGTGGGTCAGGATGCAGCATTCCAGCAGGGTTTATCTTGCACCGGGGAACCTGGGTGTCTGGAGCCCTGGTTCCACATGGGGAGGGCAGAACAGCTCATCCAATAGTTTTGTCCCTAACTACAATCTCATTTAAGTTTGTCTTTACACATATAACAGAAGAAATTCCATATACAGCTCACGCTGAGGTTATAAGGCAGCAAATGTTCAAATCTTCATATACAGGCAATTATTGCTTTTTCATTTGGAAGCTGAAGGAGGTGACTCAACAGAAAAGGATTCAGGCTGAGTCAGCAAGGTCTTTTCCTTGGGAGTTAAAGATACAGCAAGAAAGCAAAATAACTTAGAGGGAGGCAGAAAATATGTTTTGGAGGTTCAGGGTATGGAATGCAGATTTTCCCACAGACAGTTTCTCTGCCTTTCCCTCTTCCATCCTCAGACATCCATGTGCAGCCTGTGGAGTGACTGTGATTAAGAGAGGAAGGAAGAAGTTAACACTTTGTACCTCCGTAGCATCTATACCTCAGTATCTCCACACCTCCTCAGACACTGCTCACCTATCTCAATAGTACGTCTCTTTTACAAGAGCTGGGCCTTGCTAGAAGTTTGTTTTAATTTGGAGATTAGAAATCTCTCTCAGCACCACAATTCAGTGTTGAAGTAAAGACCAGGATCCAGGCTTCTACAGGAATGGATGTAGTGAAGGAAAACTATGGATTACACATCTCTGGGGTCCTGCAAGTGGCTAATTATCCCAGAGAAGCAAGAAACTCTCCTAGTCTCTCCCTGCTGGAGGCGAGCCAAGGGAGTCTGCCTTATTCTTACATGAAGTGGTATCTGAAGAAAGATCAAAGGATGAGACCGAGATTTCATGGCTAGTGAATCAGGCAAGTCTGCCGAGGGTTTCGATCTGATCTTTACAATGAAGGGAAAGCTTCTCTGCTTAGTGACATGCTAGTTATGGGATATTAATTTTCTAGATTTTACTAATAAGAGTGTAAAATTCCTTGGGTCAGTTGATGGCTCAATAATTTCATACTCTTCAGATGGGAAAAAAATGATGCAGATGTTTTCAAATGTAGTGGGGGCTCAGGTGTATTTTTGAAATGTAACGTCTGAGATTCCTTCACTTTCAAAGGGATTTGGGAGAGTGACTTGGATGCTTTGGAAAATATTACCTTAAGCAACTGCTTCCTTAAAGAGTTCCCACTGAAGACAGGGAACAAGCCTCAGTCCCGTAAGTAAATGCTTTTAGCAGAGACGAATGTGATCTATTACTGTCCCTTTGCCCTTTCACCAGAGCACCTTAAAGCACTCCTTAATCATAAATGTAGGAAGAATTTTCTTCCCTTCCGTCCATCCCCACCCTGCTATGGGAAAGAAAAGAATTATTATGACAATTGGGCAATTGTAAAGCAGAGTAATTAAGTGACTTGCCAAAGGCCAGGTAGCCAAACTGGGGAACTGATCCTAAGCGTCCCAATTCCTGCTCCTCCTTTGTAGCCAACACACACAGACCCTGCTGCTGAAAGGTCAGAATACTTCTTCCCTGGGGAAGATTTCATTTCCTTCTTTGAACGCTGAGGGAGGGGCCCCTCTAAATCACAGGTTAGGCAGGCACTCAACTGAGTTAACACAATGTACTTCCCTACACCATGTCTTGAAGGTGTAGTTAGATGTTATTACATGTATTGCTGTAGCTCCTAGAGGTCTCTGCCAAGAGCAAGCCCCATTGTGTTGGACACCGTTCACACACAGTATGAGACAGTCCCTGCTCCCAAAGAACTTTAATATTCTTTGATATTTCTGGGAAACGTTTCATGAGAGAATTTCAGCATAGAGTACAGGGCCTGTTTCTTTCTTTTAACCTGAATTACACCAGGATAACTCCACTCACTTCAATCCTTACCCATCAGAGATGAGACTTCAGATTCCTTATGTTGCAGTCTCTCTTTTTAAAAACACTGGAGCATGTATAACAAAGAATCAGGAAATGAGTGGGCAGTTGGCATTAATTTCCTCCATGTCACCATCACTGGTTGCTGTTGTGGAAACACAGCAAGGCACGGCAACTGTTATTTCAGTGCACAGAGCCATCCCTGAGCCCCAGATGGTGACCATATGATCTGTCCCTCTTATGGACCGTAGACATGTTTCTTATGCTTTAGTATTTGACTTCTGCATGCAAAGAGTGCTCACCTAAATCTGCCTCACCACCACAGCACCTGGGTGCAACACAGGTCCCTTTAGGAATCCAGTAAAGACCCAGACAGAGGGTAAACAATTTGTGGAAAAAGCACAACCTGACTCAATTAGAATTTCCTCCATGAATAGCTCCCTATGTCAGAACTTAAGGCCCCAATTCATAGGGAAATCTGGGACCCATTTCCTCAGGAATTGCTAGTTATTTACGCAGAGAAAGTACTGCATTCTGATTTTGTTTTCTGGACGGCCTGGGGTGGGCTCTACTGCTCACTTGAAGAGACTGGATTTATGCTGGGCTGGTAGCAATAAGATGACAAGAGATCTGTACTTCTAAATGTTACCACTTACGTCCTTCAGCACCCCATCCCTCCTCCCGACAGAAGGTGTCCAGATATCAGGAAGAGCTGATCAGCTGCTGTAGATGAACACACCCTACTACCTATGCTGACTTTGTCACAAGCCCAAAAACTACACCTGGCTGGTATAAAACGGAGCAATTTTCCGTCATCTCTTTGCTAAGGAGCCCATGAACTCCCAAGGCCCAACATACAGCTCTAGTCATGATGTAGGGAATGTTGGCATTTAGGGGGATAACGGTCCCTAAGGGGCCAAAGCCCCACACATACCATAAACCACACGTCTCTTAGAGCTGCCTTGGGACAAGGGACAGTTATCCTTTTTCAGAAGTATCTTAATGTGTCTTTTACTCTGACAAATAGAACTTGTCTGTGGAGTCAGATATTGTAAGAGGAGAATGAGCCTGGTACAGTCTGACCCTTAAGCAATAGTTACAATGATCTTCCAAAACCTCCAGAGTGTATAATACACCCTTTTTCAAAGGCCCAGCCTTAGCCACACACTCCTGTGCAAACAAAATTGGATCTAATTCCAACTCCTATGGCCTTTCCTAGAGCTAAACAAAGCCTTGTAGAGCTGAATGATAACAAACCACAGAGGGAAGGAGAAACTGCATGAAAAAAAAAAAAAGACAAAACATCTGTCCCTGACATTTCACAAATTCTTATTTGCCTAACTCCCCTGATTTCAGCAGAGCTGTATAACTTCATACCAGCTTCGAAGTTAGTCTCTTTTTTAAAAACTTTTTTCTGATGAGCTCTGAAATCACCAGAGGTGTTCAGGCAGACGTGTGTAGGCTGTCTCAGACAGCAGGGGCTTCAGGCAAGAATTATTTCAGGCCAACAGTGGCAAGAAAGAGAAAAGGTTGGTGGTGGAGGAACAGAAGATGAAGAGAGAAGCAGTGAGAGGCAATTCTTGTGGTTTGGAAGTTCCTGTGGCTCTATGTACAGTCAGCATTTCTGTCTGCAAACAGAAACATTTCTGTTTGCTTTGCAAGCCAGATTTCTCAACCTTTGGCCTTCTGACCTTCACTGCATCTGGCATTGGGATCAGGTGTGAGATTGTCACTTACTGCTCCAAGGGGCAGGGCTTTTTCATTTAGCCCACCAGCCAGACTAGATGGGACCTACCCTTTCCATCACAGACCTTGAAACAGCTGGCTATCCCTCTGAGACAGAATGTAAAGGCTGTGCAAGGAGCCCCCAAACCGTCTCTTCAGATGAAGGTTTACCTGAGCTTAAATCTTGCCACGCTGTCCAATTCCAATACAGCAGATTTGGGGCAGAAGGAGAATCTAGGCGTGAGCTGCACATCATTTGGGCATGGTGCTAAGAGTCAGACAAGGGTTCCACCTGCTCAAAGGTGCTATCTCTGTTGGACTCTGGCAGAAGAAGAGAAAAGCAATATCTTTATATTTGACCAGAAAGGTTATTCAATTTGTCCTTATCAAATAAAAATAAAATAAGATTTTTTAAGGCAGTACAGTTTCTTCATACCACATGCCCATGTTTATTGCCATATAAAATTCCCTGTTTGCCTACACCCCACCCAGGCTCTTGTACACACCTGCATAAGTCTATAATTTTATCCCATGAATCATTCTGTACCATCAGATCACACCCAAGTTACCAGAACTCTAAGGAAGTGGCAAGTTCATTATGCTGGTTTTCATCTTTCAATTCTAAAATAAAAGAAATTTTTATTGGCGCCCTGGATCCACAAGTTGGTTTTTTTTTAAATGACAGGCAGAAAGTACATGTAAAATTAATTAATTAAATGCATCCAACAAAAGGGAGTACAAAGGAAGGGAGAGCTAATAAATGATTTTTTAAGGGATTGTTTGGACCTGTCCTGCAGAGGTTGTACCTACCTCACAAGGTACTGCAAATTTTAAGCATTCAAACCATGAGTCAGGCTCACCAAATATCATGAGACTGAGGAAAAAATCATAGTTTTCAGTTCAAATCAAAGTTATTTTGGCTTATTTGCTGCTCAGTTTTGCAACCTTGGGAGAGCATTGAGGCCATGGTTTTAAAGCACTTAGGCAGCCTTTGAAGGGCTTTTTTTCCCAGGAAAGTGGAGATTTTCAGCTAATTACTTCTGTCCCATAGCTAGGTGTTTAAGGAACCTACCAAAAAACACAAGATGCAGTCCTAAAAGACATCAAAATGCTGTGGTGTAGGAGGGCAATACTGCAGTGATTCAGGCAGGTTTTAGAATGTTCTTTGTTAGAAACACAAAATGAAGCATACTTGACAGCATGGAGAGAGATACGCAGGCAAATATTTGCAAGCTGCATTTTTTCACCTCTGTTTACAATGTGGAGGAACATATTCTATCTTAGCAGACATTTCCCACTTTTAACTTCTTAGAGTTATTTTAGGGTTACCAAATATCATTTAAATTGACTGGCTTTGTAGTTCCTAGGATTAGGCTCAGTGTGCTTCTTGACTGCCAGCCATTTGGTGGCCTATTCATTGTTAACACAACTTCAACATGCAGCAGTGACACAAACTTCTTGCCATTCAATTAAAAAATGACAAGCAGTCAAGGAAGAAAATTGGATTACCTCCTGGGCAACTTAAGTTCATGTAATATTGCCACTGGGTTGTTTCCTAGCCAGGACACTTAATTGCTGATAAATGTGTTTACAGCTTGGTATGTGCATCTGTTTGGGACCAAGATAGGTGTGACAGAATCATAACAGACTTAAGATTGGCCAACAGTCTGGAAGAGGCTGCCACCAGTGGCAACTCTACCACAGCGCAAAGACTAAACATCCATAACAGTAGTTGTCTTTGATCCAGTCAGGAAATAAAAAAAAAAAAAGAGCAAGGCAGTGGTTGAAGTCTCTTATCAGCTCTGGAAGGGTCTAGCTTTGCAGAGATGATTGGGTGCTTTAGATCTGAGATCTATTTTCTTTCCTACACATTCATCGTGCTTTATTGCTTGCTAATGGAATGACAAAGAAGAAATGGTCTAAATCTAATCATGCTGCAGTTGACTATGGCTGAAAAAACCCAGCAACAGTGAGTATCCGATACCTCACAGATTCTCCCATACACATACTCCCCCTGTTTAATGGCCTCCCTGCTCAGCATACCGTTAACAAATCTGTTTCATTCTTATGTCTACACAGTCACACTGACATTTAGATTTGTTGTCTCCTCACCACTCTGCTTGGCACTTCCAATGTGACATCTGCCACTCCGAGTGTTGCACTCTATATTGGGTTTGCATGGCAAGGTTTTTGTAGCAGGGGGGCTACAGGGGTGGCTTCTGTGAGAACTCACTAGAAGCTTCCCCCGTGTCCAACAGAGCCAGTGCCAGCCGGCTCCAAGACGGACCCGCTGCCGGCCAGGGCCGAGCCCGTCAAGGGAGGGTGGTAGTGCCTCCTGCGATAAGGTATTTCAGAAGGGGAAAAAGTTACTACGGAACACCAACTGCAGCCAGAGAGAGGAGTGAGAACATGTGAGATAAACAACCCTGTAGCCATCAAGGTCAGTGCAGAAGGAGGGCAGGAGGTGCTCCAGGCGCGGAGCAGAGGTTCCCCTGCAGCCCGTGGTGCAGCCCACGGCGAGGCGGCTGTGCCCTGGCCCAGGGAGGTCACCGGGGGAGCAGATGCCCATCGGCGGCCTGGGGAGGACCCCACGCCGGAGCAGGGGGATGCCCGAAGGAGGCTGTGACCCCGGGAGAAGCCCACGCTGGGGCGGATTCACTGGCGGGACTGGTGACCCCGCGGGGGACCCTCGCTGGAGCAGCCTGTGCCTGAGGGACTGCACCCCGCGGCACGGGCCCACGCTGGAGCAGTGCGGGAAGAGCTGCAGCCCGTGGGAGGGACTCATGTCAGAGAAAGTTCACGGGGAAAGTCTGCTGTGGGAGGGAGCCCACGCTGGGGCAGGGGGAGAGTGTGAGGAGTCCTGCCCTGAGGAGGAAGGAGCGGCAGAGACAAGGGGTGATGGACTGACCACAACCCCCATTCCCCATCCGCCTGCGCCGCTGGGGGGAAGGAGGGAGAGAAACTGGGAGTGAAGTTGAACCCCAGGAAGAAGGGAGGGGTGGGGGAAGGTGTTTTCAAGACTTGGTTTTATTTCTCATTATGCTATTCCGATTTGATTGGTAACAAATTAAACTAATTTCCCCAACTCAGGTCTGTTTTGCCTGTGACAGTAACTGGTGAGTGATCTCTCCCTGCCCTTATCTGAACCCACAAGCCTTTCGTTATATTTTCTCTCCCTTCTCCAGCTGAGGAGGGGAGTGATAGAGCGGCTTGGTGGGCACCGGGCATCCAGCCAGGGTCAGCCCACCACACACTCTAACCAACCTCTCCGTATACTTTCAGTTGCTCTGTGATTGGCAGGGAGGCTCAGGGTAGCAGACAAGGTGAATCCTGTAAACATGGCAAGAGATAAGGCAATACTGAAGGGAACAATAACCACAAAACTAGCTCACAGGGTTCGAGGGATGGAGGTACATGTATTGTTTATTTTCTGTGCTCTTGGATCAGCAGCAATTCCACATGTAAGCTAACTTCTTCAGCCTCAGCTTTAAGACCTGGAAAGTCCCTTAGCACAGAGCATTATTTAACTAAGAATATATGTTTTCTTTATCTTTTATCTATATAGGAAACAAAACAAAAACAAAACAACTGAGACATTTGAACAATGCCTACAGCTCTGACTTAGGCCATGTCTCTGCCCTTGTTTGCACTGATGTAAATCAGAGATCACTGTAAGAGATTTAAAGGAGGCCTTTACATTTCTTATCACATCACTCCTCTGCTCCACCAGTGATCTATTCTCTGTGTTTCTAACAACAGTGCCCATGCTTTTGCCAAGCCACAGTTACACACGGAATGCTTTCTCTCTCCAGGTACACGCAGAGTCTGTCCCCTCTTTATACTTTCATACAACATATGCATCTTTCATCCCGCTCACAAGAAGTGCATTACCAATGATACCAATCCCAGGGTTTTTTAACTCATTTCCCCAGCATTTGCTCAGCTGGCTTGCCCATCCCGTTTGTTTATGATGAATGCTTTATGACATAAACAATTACATATTCCCAGGTGCATTTAACCAGAAAAGCAGGAACAGAAAGAAGTAACAGACTTGGGACTGCCTGGGCTTGCATGGTGGCAGCAACAAATACGTTTCCATGCTTCAAAGGCGCTGATAGAGCTGCTTCTGCGATTCAGGGGACTCATGGTTAGAACTGGCTGGTGATGGGTGATTTCTAGTTCGCAGGGAATTTCTTTTTTCGGTTTGGTTTAGCTTAAGGCCTGTGCACCAGCACTTTCACCTGAGCAGTCCAAGGCCGTGCCTTGCATGGCACAGTTGTGAAACTGGTGTAACGCTACCTGGTAGAGGGCAGCAGTACACACACACACACACACACAAGCACACACTCTTGCACACTCACACAGACTCTCTCTCTCTCTCACACACACACACACACACACACACACACACACTCTGTCTTGCTGTAGGCACCAAATGTGCCACGACACAGAAACATGACATGAGAGGCAAGATTTGGTCTGGCTTTCTGACACTGCTTTAACCCCTGATGCTCTAAGCACCAGCACTGCTACTTCAGCAGCTCAACAGCTTCCTAACTTCTGTAGTATTTGGGACAGAAACCACTGTATTAAATTCCGTGTTTTGAATCGCGACATTGATTTTTTCATTTCTTCAGGAAAGTGATTTATTTTGTTCTTAAAATCCCTGTAGCTGATGTTGTATTATCTAGCACTGCCAAGTTTTATCAAGAGCTTGAGAGAAATGGTGAAGAAAGACACGGATAAAGTTTTTCTTATGTCTGCAGACTACTCCTACCTCTGAGCTGCCACGTAATATCATGTAAGTCGTATTAACCCCTTGTTCCCTTTCTACCCTTGGTTGCCATAATTAGTGAAGAAAAACTGATGTAACTGATGGTGATACAGGGCTGAATCTGCATCAGTGTGAAAACCAGGCAGCAACAGCACCGAGTAACATGATGAACTACCCATCCCAACGTGCATTATGCGTTACTCCATAAAATCCCGGCAATGTGGCCTGCATGGTTTTCAGCTTGGATGGTTCAGCAAAGATTTTTCATTAAAAAAAAGATTAACAAACAGGGTCTGAAACTCTGTATCAAACAGCAATGATCCCCAAGGTACATTAAGATCTGACAGTCTCCATTCAATTAGCAAGTGGGAGACAGCTGTCTGTCTGTCACTCTTCCTCTTCCCTGAACACAAACACATTCAAAGTCAATCCAAATCTTTTTGTTTCATCAGCAGGTTTATCCAGTTACCTGAAGGATGCAGAACAAGTTTAGGTACCAACTAGTCTATGTCAGTAATGGGCCCTGTGTTACGCTCCCCCTCTCTTCTTACTATGTCTGACAAGCTTTGACAAAGGAAAGAGAATCCCTCTCCCAGACGCTGTAGCTTTGGGACTCAGGTCTCTTCTTAGACTTGCCATTTGTCTGTCCCCTTTTCTAAGCACAGTTCGGGGAATTCTCAGTGAAGAATAGGCTCTTTCTCTTAGACCCTTTGAGATATTTCCCATTAGTCACTACAATAATTAAAGGTTCCAGTTGCATTGCATTAGCACCTCTCATGTCATGGGAGTCCAGCTGCAGTGCACGAATCACTTATTTGCTGAGACTCCCGTGCCAGCCAGCATGCCAGGAGCAGAGTTTTACATTTCATCACTTTGTAAAAGAAATAGGCAGTGTTCCCTGATCGTATTGCAGGGCAGCTTGTAAGAAGGGCTCTAAGCACCAATCACTGGAATGTCTGGCCGTGAGTTGTATTGAAATGCTGCCTTGACAAGGTTTTATGAACACATTGTAATAAATCCATGGCCGTCTAAGACTTCTTAATTGTCGGTGTACTTCACGCCAAAGCTGCTCAGAACCCCACGGTGGAAATCCCAGTTGCACTTGGGCATCGCTCCGCACAGCACATGGTATCTCCACCTGACTTACAGGGAAATCTTCACCCTTTATTAGTAGTGCAGGTGTTGTGCCACAGGGTTAGGGAGTTCTGAATTCACCCTGAAAAGGCTACTGGTGCAGAGATCTAGTTTATTATAACATTGTTAATCGCCAGGCTTGTGGGGCTGTCTAGTCAATAGCAGCCTGCTAAAAATATGCATTAACCTGAGAGAATGAATCAGCTGCTAATAGCAGTCTGCCTGATTGTCAGCTTCTATCTATCTTCAGTATTTGTTGGAACCTTGTCACTATTGTACTCCACAGCTCCAAGCCTCTAACATATTTATCCTTGAAACACTCCTCTGGGGCAGGGCGGTTGTTGTTCTCACCAGTTTACAGATGGGAAACTGATACCGAGAGGGAGACTGAGTTGCCCAAGGTCACACAAGAAATCTGTAGCAAAACAGGGAATAGTACATCAGTCTAGCAACCCCAGGGGGATTAACCTACCCCCAGCCAGGACATCCTTCTTGTCTCCTTCCTCCTTCAAATCAGCAGAGCTATAGCAATTTATACCGCTAGAAATTCTCTGGGACTCCTTGAGAATGCAGAGCCTTCTATTTATGCATGGATGAAGTATTAGCTAAATGCCCCCCTTCCACATGCCCAAAATGCTGACATCCCCAAACCAAACTTTACGACATTAAATATTCACACTTCAAAACTTGTTTAAAATCAGTGCCTCCTTCAAACCAAGTTCTAGTTCTTCGGTTCTTCTCTTCGTTTGTGTGCGTTTCTTCTAATTGCTAACACCTCTCACTCCAGGTGTGGGGAAAGAATGGCGGCCCTACACTTCAGTTGAGACGTCTAGAATGAGCAGCAGTGTTAGAAAGAGAAATGTGAACCTGTGATCTGGTTTTGAGTCTTGGCAAGTACACGAGTCCTTTAGTTCATGTACCAAATATGTTTGCTTGTAATTCAGTAAGCTGACATAGGATCTTAAGGAACATTAACTCATGTGTTACTGTGATGCTGTGATTGATTATAATACTGCTGTTATTAATGTTTCTTATGTACTATGCAATGAACAAATGTAAGATAGACGTGATCCTTCATGTGAAGTTTGCCTTCCAAATAACATATGATAAAGGAGAAAAGATAAGGAAAGAGTGGGACAGTTGATCTCAAGAACATAGACATAAGGTAACTAATAATGGGCTGGAAACTTGCCCAGTTTGTGGGAGCCGTGAATTCAGGCACGGAAGCTGAGCAGTGCCAGTCACACTAGAGGGGAAGGATGGTGTAATCAGGTGAGAGAAGCAGTGCCAAATGCACATTACTGCAGCATGGCTCCATGTGTCTCACTGCACTAGCTAAAAAAAATCAGCCATGCATGTGGAGCCCCTTGAACAGCCCTCTTCTATTGCTTGATGAAGTGGCACTGCAGCTCTATTTCTGAGTTTACAAATGAAACACAGATGAGAATTTTTAGTATATGGAAAATCTAGAAGCAGGATGGTAAAAGCGGGAAGATCTAGTAAAAAAGTTCTGTTTTCATTTTCTTATCTTCCTTGGTTTTGCCTCATACACTTTTTCAATAAGGACCACACACAAACTGTACTAGTCAGGGGTGCCTCCTATTTCTTCTTGTATGCAGCTTCAAAACCCCAGGTCGTAGCTGTTACTGTTTCAGGATCACAATTCCACACAAGGAGGCAGTGTCAGAAGAGAAGCACCATGGTTTCTCTTGGGCTCTGGAGAGACCCAAACCACCAGTTCTTGTTCCTCTGCCTGCTTTTCCTCCCTGTGATTTTTCTTTCTCTCCACAGTTTCAGCAGGGTTGCTTCAGGAAGTCAAACCCTCCACTCCACTCTTCTGTGTCTTGCAGGCAGTTGTGGCTTCAGCTGCTGTAGAAGGCGATGACTCCGCAGGTTTCTCCTTCCTGCCCTCGTAGCCTATCAACCACTCCATCAAGAAGAGACACTCAAGCTGACAGTTGGTGCAGCTGCTGTAGGTACCAGCCACTGATGGCTACTGGGTGGCATCATTCAGAGAAAAGGAGAAGTACACAGAAAGGCCTGTCCAGCTGTGCAATAGACATAAGCCCTTCCTGGAAAAAAAAAAAAAAAAAATAGGGTTTTCAGGCTTTCGAGAACCCCAGGGGATTTTCCTCCACCTTCCTACAGGTGGAGCGATTGGGCAAACACTTCACTAAACCATCCTCAAGCCCTTCCAGCCCACCAAAGCAGGCTCTGTTCAAAAGGCTTGTGTACAATCAGGCAAAGCAAACTTCAAAGCCGTCTAGCCCATTGACCCAATATGGAAAAAATTAATTAATTAGAGATGGAGACAGTGTCGGCTTTTACCGGGACAGACCTTGCTGGAGGTAGAAAAAGTTTAAACCGGGCTCTTCAACCTGTAGGTTTTGTGTCCTATGAAGTAGGAACTGAGATCAGGGCTTCAAGAACAGTGGTGTTTGAATGTCTGAAATGTCCATTTTCAACTCACTCAGGTCTGGCATTGATAATCTCTAGTTCTCCAAAAAGGCTAAAATGCTTATTAATTATTAATAAAAGACATTCAGGGAGCCAGGCAAGTGACCTCACGTATTTGCACCCCTGCATCAGCATCTACGAAATGGAGACAACATCTGGGTTTGGCGATGACACAAGTATGTGCCTATACTTGAAACCAAAGGGTGGTATTAAAAGGAAAGGTGCCTAGGAAATTGCAGACAGCACTCTAATGGTAAACACCAAAGTGAGTAAATTCACTCCGTAAGAAGCTGGTAAACTCTCTCCCAAATGAGAACTGGGTTAACTTCATTTATTTGCTTTCCCTCTTGTATGCCCTCCTGGCAATATTAATTATTAAGGAGGTGTAAGTCAACTCAGACCTAAAAACCCGAACAATCCCTAACAGTCCCATTAATTACCACCCTGAACTTCCTCTGCACTATGCAAGTACGTGGTTAGTGCCAGATACAAAGCTACTAAAGCCAGGGAAAGTCTCCAGATTGTCAGCTACTTGCACGCTCCCAGATATTAACGAATTCACAACTTTTCGGTGAGACGGGTCAGTACTGTTAACCCCATTCTACAAACAGGGATACTGAAGAAGAGAGAGGGGAAGTGACTCACTGAAAACCGCCCTGTATTAGAGACAGGAATAGGACTCGGATCTCATGACTCCCATCCCTGAGTGTTAATCACTATTAGATTGAAGCTCTAGAGCTTCACATTTTCTGAGGGCTGGAAGAGAAGAGGGGAGAAACAAGAGGTGGGAAGGGTGCGGAGCTTCTTTGAGTCAAAACTAAATGCAAGTTTCCTGGAATAGAGCCACCACTAATTTCAATAAATTTACTTAGATCTCGAGCTTTGGGATGGCATGAGCAGCTGTGAGTCATCTTGGCCAGTCAAAGGAATAATTAATTGTTGTGGGCAAATCTCAAAAGGTTTAGGGGGTCAGGTAAGGTAAGCAGCTAAGCTTATCCTTGACTGCTCTTTTCTGCTCTGCAAACTATGCTGGAGACACTCACTAGAACACTTACCCCATGGTTTCCTTATGCCAGATCTGTCCATCTGTTGCACACACTTTCTGCCTCGTCTTCTATTTTGATTATAAACTATTCAGTGTTGGGATTGTCTCTATTTTAGAAGTTTTTCCAGCACCTGCCATTGCACAGCTCTGCTCCATATAAGGCTAAAGCAGTACCAGAGGTACAACCATCGCCCAAATAGTAATAGGAGGCTGAACAGTTTGGCTCCTGAGATTTTTTTGTGCTTCCTGATTATAGCAGGAGTGGTTTCCTTGTGGTGCTTTGATAGTTTTGCTCCCAGCACAGCTCACAACCAGGAAGTACAAGAATGCAGAGCAATGATAGCCAGAATTTGCAGAACAGCTCAGCATGCACGATCAGAAGCAGATTTGCAAAAGAGCTCAGCTCCCATTTAGGCACCAAAATCAGTATCTAGATTTTAAGAAGTGCCAAGCTGGCGGGCTACAGAAGTCCTTAGAAAATCCAGCCCTTATGGCAGCTTCTGAGTATTTGAGGATCTGGCTCAGCTTTTCAGGCTGTAAGGGAACCAGAGCTGTGTGAAAAGTGTTGCCCTGGCTCAGTGTTGAGTTTTCTTATTTTTTCAGAAGCTCTAGCCCCTCTTAGGTAATGCAAGATGAGCCGTATAAAAAGATGTGTTCTCCATCAGCTCTTGATTCCAAACAAAAATTAAAATCTCAGAGTAGAAGATGCCCTTTTTTCCCGTTCTCCTGCCCTGAAAACTCAGCTCCACTCCTTAGGCAGTGCCTGAGCTTGGTCATTGCCCTTCAGTTCTCTAAGGGTCATAGCCAGGCAAAAGGAAATCTCATGGAGAAGGGAGCCTTGCCCAGTGTCCCTAACCCAGAATTCATTTTCAGGTGAGGGAGACAAGCAGTATCGTACGTGATGGATTGTCACTCAGGGCCACCACTCCAGATTACGCTTTGAATGGGACAGGACAGGTAGCTGTAACTGGGTTGCTGACAACCTGCTCCAGCTCCTGCCTTCCAACACTGCTTCACGCCACAGTAGAGCACCAAGGAACATCTGGCTGTGAGGGGTGACTAGGGCGATCTCCTGTCTCATGCCAAAACCCATCAAGGCTATTTGAAAGGATGACAGGCTGTCAGGAACTGCTCTGTGATTTCTGGCATGTTTGCAGGGCACAACCCTTGACATTTAATTACAGGCTGATACGTAACAGCACAACCCTCCTCTGAGCTGGGCTGGCACCACAAGGCTAAATGGAAAGGGCGTGAAGGAGAAGGGAGAGGAGAACTGTGTGTTGTCTGTGAAATCAGCAGGAGTCTGATGCACGGGGACAACAACCCAACTGGAGGAGATGTCCCTCAGAGCTGGATGAGAATTCACTACTCAGAAATGATTTGTGCCCCCAGAATGACAGAATCCTTGAAATTCTTGACAGAATCAAGAAACTTTTTGGCTAGTTATACTCAGAAAGAGTCCTGACCAGTCCTGGCCAAGCTGATGGATAGCCCACCCAATAGGGTAGTACAGAGCACTGGTTTCTGGGATGTACAGTCTGGGGAGAGGCTCTCCACATGCTCAGGGAGCTCTGCAGCCGGCAGTATCAGCTCTAGCGGGACTGCTCCCGTTGTAGATTTGGCCCAGCAAGCAACCACCTGCTTTTGTGTGTTCTTTGCTTCCCTTCTGGACCTCTTTGCATGACTGCTCCTTTCCTGTTCCAGCACAAAGCCAAATAGTCATGCCAAGCTATTGGTGGTTTTAAATGAGTTTGGGGGTTTTTGTCTGGGGTAGAGGCACTCACAGCTCAGTTGTGCTCAGTCGGGAGGTGACGACTAACATAACATACCTGTGGAAGCCCTGAGAACCTCACCAAGAGCCGATAGGCATGCAGGAATTTAAAAGCCCTGAAGCCATGTCTGAATCGGGAACTTCAGAGCACAGACTTTCAGGTTCAGTTTCATTTTGAAATGTCTGTAATGAAACATTTTGATATTTAAAAATTATTATAATTTACTTTCCCTTCCATGGGAAATTTCAAATATGTCACTTTTTTTTTTTTTTCTTTCCACTGAAATAGAAACTCTTCATCTCCTGCACAAATTTTCCAGGAATTTTCCCAAATTTCCAAATTCTAGGATTACCCATGAAGCAGACATGCTGACTTTCAGCCCTCTCTAGTGCCATTACTCCACAGCCTTTTTCCCAATTATGATTACATTTTAAAGAAAGGGTTTATAATCCCTTGCCAAAAAAAATGAGCTTATTTTAGGTTCCAAGTCTGGAGAAAGGTTCCCTTTTGTTCCTACTAAAGAGGTATGTTGCCTGGTGCTGACTGGGAGCAGAGACACTCCTGCATTCCCAGCCCTGACACTAACTGCCCCTGTGGCCCCAGGCTAATCGCTTAAATGCTCTGGCTCAGTCTCCCCATTGGTAAAACAGAGATAATGATACTTACCATCTTCTTCACAGGGGTGTTGCAGAGAAATAATTAGTTTGTGTCTGTAAAGCACTTTGAAGATAAAAAGCACAATACAATTGATAATAATTATTGCTATGCAGACTGGTTCTCCCCTCCCTAACAACTTATTGGTGCAGAAAGGTAAGGAAAGCCCTGAGCTGAACTAAGTGTCTCTCCTGGTAAAGCCCCAAATTCAGCAAAAGTGTATCTAAGCCAAAACCATAAGCCAGCCCCCACTGAAATTTTCTAAGCGTCAAATCCGGTTTAGTGACCCTAGTTCTAACTTGCCAAAGCTAGATGTATCACTGCTTGGAAAAGAGATTTGTTTTTCTCCGTCTCTTTTTCTCTAGTCCCCCTCAGTTTTTAATAGCATTTTGTGCCTTCAAAAGCTTCCATCAGTCCCTGATACCTCTGCCTTTCCTGGCATGGGGCAGCAGCTTATTATACACTAGTTTGTTACAGCCTTCGCTTCAAAGATCTACAGTTCAAAGGGTCCTAGAAGTGTTGAACAGGTCAGCACTTTAATGCTGATCCACACATCTTTAGAGGGCAGTAACATCGCCACAGTTTTGTTCCTGGGGGAAACAGAGAATAACTGGTTTGTAGAGTTCCCTTTGGCCTTAAAGCTGGCCACAGAATTGGATGCTCCTGGTGGCAAAGATCAAGCGTCACGGAACCCTGTAGTGGATGAGCATGTAGGGCTGTGATGTAGTGAATGAGTGAAAACGTGTCTTTGTGAGTCACTGACTTGTTCTTTTTGGGAGCTGCAGAGGGACACAGGAAGGAAAAAGGGATAGAGGAGTAAAGGAGAAAAAAGTATCAGAAAGGATAAATTAAACTAAACTAGTTCTTCCCATCCATTTATTTTTTAAGACAAATGATAGAGTGGTGGCATACCTAAAGATTCTCAAAACCAGATCAGAGAAAACACCACCCCAAATATACCTCCAGCACAACCTGAACCAGATCCTCCTCTCAGAACGGGGGGTGGGGGAAGTGGGGCAGGAACAAACCAACTATAGGTACGGAATATTGGCTAAAATATATTCATTTGCACATAGAGTTGAACTTCCTGTACGGAGGGTCAAAGTCTTCTGCAAAAGGCCCTTCTTGCTGCATTTATGGCCCAAGAGGAAGCAAGAAAAAGCAGAAATCATCCTGTTCCGCTGAGATCCTAAAGCCCGTTTTCTAAAGACACAGTCTGAAGAAGTAGCATTTGAGTCCCTGGACATATATTTAGGCTGAAACTAAATGCCAAATCTTCCTTTCTGATATCAGCCAAAGTGGAAGGGGCCATTTTTGCGCTGAATATATTCATTGTCTTTTAAATTGATCTGAATCAGATATTGTATCAAGCCTTGAAAGAGTTTTGCTCTTACTAGCTCTATATGCATATATATATATATATATATATATATATATATATATATATATAAAAACA
>NW_020799124.1:7750822-7793332 GCF_003259725.1 Athene cunicularia | reverse complement strand
TATATATATATATATATATATATATAAAAACACCAGTTTTAATCAAACACAACATGCATGAAGGCAGAATTTGCCCTGCAGTATCTAGTTGGGAGATTAATATTAGCAGATTGCTTTGCGTAACGGAACCAGAGATATTTTTTAAAAATTACAATCAAAAGAGGGTCTGCAAGGATGTTACCTTGGGAAGAGCTGTGTACTACACCACATGAATTAAATCCATGGCTGTAATATATCACAAACCAGCTGTATCAGAAGACTGCAGCATCTCCTGGGTGCGATTTATTGCAAAGCATCATTTAACTACAGATTCCGGCAGACTGTAGATATCTAGACTGTAGACTCCAGACAATTACAGAAACTATTTTGATGGCTTAAGTAGCATGTGGGTCTTGCAGTAGAGGGCTAAGTTTCTCGCCAGTGGGATGATTCAAGTTATAGAGAAGAGAAAAAGAAATTTGGGCCCTAACAGAGCAGGCTCCATCCCAGCTGCTTGACTTCAGCTTGGTTGTCAGGAAATCCAGTCATAATTAGGACACCACTCGTTTCTTATTTCTCTTGTTTCATCTCCTAGTTTCTGGTCCCTGGGGGAAGGGTGTTTTCCTTCACTGCAGAGCTGGTACAGCAAGAGCCTGAACACCATCCTATAGAGAGTACCTGTAGCCTCTCAGTCTGCAAAGGTGAGCACTTCATTTCTGAAAGGCTTTTTTTTGCCATTACACATCCAGGTTCATGTCCATGCCCAGAGACCTGAAATTCTGTTTGCACAGCCATAGAGACTAGTGCAAAAAACTTTTATTTTTGTGACAATATAGGGCAATTGAAAGCATACAGGTTTCATAGTAAGCACAGGTGCCTACTATAAACAGAGATTTAATTTGGGAAGGAGGGGTTGCTGCATATGACCTAAACTATGGAAATGTAGTTCTGAGTCTCAGGTGAAACTGTAAAGCTGCCCTGTCTATAAAGCCTTGTCCTGCTCTGAGTCTGCCTTAGGCTCAGCCATCCTTTCACCTTCAGAAAAATACTCAGAAATACATTTCCCTGCTTCTTTTTTCAGGCCTTGGGTGGCATGATCTCCTAATGCATCTGCCTGTTTACTTTAGCAAAATGGAAAGCAGCTTTGTTTATGGAAAAGATCTATTTTTGTTTTAGTTTTTTTCTCTCAACTAAACTGACTTTTATCCAGGATCATGTTTTGCTTTGGGAAAAGAAATGTGCTGCAATGCTTAGCCCTAGCTTAAAAGTCAGGTCAAGAGGAAAGGGGGAAATCCTGATCATATTATTTAATTTTGTAGGATTACACTGCAGCCTAGAAATCTAAAAGAGCGGAAGAGTTAATATCCCCCTCTTCTCTGCAACATCTTGCTCTGTGTCCCTGTGCAATGACATTTGCTATTCTCCCACATATATTTAGACAAGCCAGATCAGAAACAAAATCAGTATTTCCATATTATGGGCAGGGGGACAGTGTGTGGCATCCAGGGGAGAAAGAAATTTCAAAAGTTATCATGCTCCCCTGAGAATAAATCATGTCATTGTGTGTCTTTCAACTTCTTCAGACTTTGATCTTGTAAGAGATCAAACGGGTCAGGACATGGATGGTAGACTTTGAATGAAAACCCAGACAGGGCATTGTGACGTGGAGGTGATGTGGTGAGGTGTGGAGCACAGCATGCAGCGTTCTCCCTCTGCAGATATCACAGAGTGTCTGAGAAGTAGATATGTATATGTATTCCGCTTTATTGCTGAAATGTGAAGGCTTCTGCTCTTCACTTGGAAGTCAAACTAAGGTCTGGCCAGTCCTCATCATGAAAGACTGATGGACAGTTTTTGGCAAAAGCTAATACTTAAAGCTTGGGTTCTAATTTTAGCTGCAGTGCTGACTCACAGTATGAATTTTGTCAATTCTCTGCATCCTCCTCAAAGACATCGAGATCATACTTTACTGTTTTACAGAACTGTACTGACTTCTTTGAATGTGTGGTATAGAGTTGGGGGTTCTATAAATTATGGCCATCACTTTATGACAGTTAACAATTCATGTTGAAACCCATATAGAACCATATAATATATCCTTAAAGCTCTGTCACATAGGGAATGTATTATCCCTATTTCAGTTTTGAAGATTTAGATGTGTGTGTGTTACGGAAAACAGTGGTAGCATTGTCTACTACGAAGATTGACTTTCCACAGTAATGTATTTGTATACGTGTGTGTGAGTTTGTACAATGTACATGCACATAACTGGATTAAAAAGCACCGTGTTAACGCCGTGTTATTCTGATTCAAAAGCAAAGTGCTCAGAAATGAAGGAAGTTACAGACTTTAGGTGGGCCATGCAACTTCAGTTCAGCCCTGCTGTGCGTATGGCTTTGTGACATAGTCATGTAGCATATAGTCACACATAGTTTTCATTTCACATTTTCCCTCTTTCCATTTTCAAAGCCTTGTGCAAACCACAGTACTGGTTGTGCCCTTCAGACTAATAGCCAAAGGAATTTTTAAATACAAGCTGTTTAAGTGACCTAAATGTAAGAGTTTGCCACTACTATTCAATAATAACACAGTATGATAGCCAGGGTATGCACAAGGATAACGAACAATGATAATAACCCTTAATAAGTCATAAGAAATAATAAAGTAGGTAATGAGGTGCCAGTTTTCACAGTTAGATGTGAAATGTTTATCTTGTTGACTTGAGAAAAAACATATAAGGGAATGAAAATGATCATTTTGTTGATTTACTCTCACTTTCGGCGTTTCTTCCTAACATCAAATTTGTGAACTGGAACAACAGAGCTTAACCATGTTCTGATACATTTTTGGTGCAGAGAAATCTTTTGAAAAATGCGGAATCGATTGAAGAACAAGGAACAATAAGATATCAGCTAGTTTCTGGCTGATTTCCCATCTGACATTGTAAAAGCGTCCAAGACTATTCGTTTAATTTGAAATAGAATAGTGAACCATGCCATTCTGGAACCCCTCCTAGCACATACGCACATACCCAGTCCCCAGCAACAAGCTCCCTGCCCACAGCCATCTGTCATGAGTGCCAATTGGAGCAAGCCACTGGTATTACTCAACAAGGAGCTCATTATAGTTTCCTCTTCATCTACTGGGCTTTTGTAAAGGATCACAGTCTTTGGGAACGTGCAGCAGGGAGGACAGGTATTCTGGACTTGGGTGCAGTCTTTTCCATTGCTCCATGTCCACATCAAAGTCTATGCATTTCAGTAACAACTATTATTGTTGTCACTCGGGATAACATCCCTTCTTCCTTAGAACATAGACCAGCTATGGGACCAGCCTAAAAATGACTGCTGGCCAGTCCATGCTGACCTTCTCTGGACTGTTTCAAGAGTTGACTTCATTTTCTCTGTAAGTCTGTTTGGAGACATCTATTTAATTTAATTTTTTTCCAGTTTCCCCTCACCACAAGGGAAGTACTCAGTGGAGCAGGTTTTCAAGAGATACCACAGCTCAGTTGCACCATCACACACTTCATTCCCTGCGATTTCACTGCCGGTCAGTCCATATTTAATATTTCAGTGGAGTTCCCTGACCTGGAAACTCCATAAACTCTTTGGGACAGAGATGATTTTATTACATCAGAGTATTCAGCACCCAGCACAGCAAGGCCCTGATCACAACGACGGCAATATATTAAACCAAAAATGGCAAAACTACAGAGAAAAACTCTGGCACACGAACAAATCCTTTCCCTTAACTTCTACCTGAAGCAGATGCTGGTGGTATATTTAACGTGTGGGGCTTTGCTGATTTACACCCTTGTAAAAATCAGTATTCAAAGCTCCTTTTCATGTGAAGCTTCCATCTAAGTAAAGGGGATACTGCATATCAAAGGCAGCTTCACCAGCCACTTTAGATTTATTAGTAAATCCATTGAAAAAACATTTCCAGCGAAATAAATCTCAGCCTGCTGACTTCCTCCTATTCTTTACTTATCCTCTTATTGATTTTTGTCTCGAAGATTTAAACCTCTCAATTTGTTTTATGAGACACTTGTCGAACAGATGACAAGAAAAAAGACAGTGCTGGATATTTTCCTCAGCAGTTTTAAGTAGAAATAAAGAGCATTGCTTTGAAATTAGTCTTGCTCTTGTGACACAGTAGGAAGAATATATCTGACAAGCCCTTTAGAAGGCTTTAGTTCCGTGCATAGAGAAAGCTCCCTGACTGCCACCAACACAGCTCTGTGGCAGCAGTGCCCCAGAAGCTCATTGACAAGTTTGACATGTAAACAAGCTGTTGCTAAAAATATTTAACCTAGGGGACCCTGGCTAGTTGAAGGAGCTAGTAATGGAATACAGATCCTTTCACCTCTAGGCATCTGTTCAAAGCTAGGCCGTGGACTGAAAGCCTTTATGTCCGATGGCTGTTGGGAGGAGTGAGCAGGCAGGCTCCGCTCTGGGGCTTGTGAGCAAATTGTTGCATTACTAACCTGCACTGGGAATCTCACCAGAGAGCTGGGGCCTGGCACCTTCTGGTGGCTGGGGCAGCTCCCCCCAGGAGGAGGGTGTCCGTGCCTCACTGCCCTCAGCTCCCTTCCAAGGACGTGTCACCTGGCAGACACTTGTGTCCTTGCAACAGCTCCTGTCCCCACCTGCTGCTGCTGCTGCTCTGGAGTGAAAGAAGATGAAGGGGCACATCCACTCCCATCCTGCTCCCGCCTCCTGCCCCTGCTTGCAGGACGGAGGTGGGGGACGCTTTGCCGGTCCCTGCTCTCTAGAGAAGAGTCGCGTTCCCAGACCGAGTGTTTCTGCCTCCATTGCTTCAGGTTGGCAGAGGAGAGTGGATGCCCCGTGAGGTGTCTGAATGCTGTGCAGCCCTGCTGCAAGCCACTCCTGAGGGGAATTTCATAGCTCTCCTATCGCACTCTGTATTGTCACAGGTCTTTCTGCCCTGAAAACTGAGAGGATTTAAATCCATTCATTTTTTTTAAAAAAAATTATAAACCTGGCGTCTCTCCTAGTTATTTGTTTCACTGTGAGTCTTTTCAGCTCCCATTTAAAGAGAGACATCTCATCCTGGGATCTCCAGAGCAAACTCCATCTCCACACGCATGGGAACATCGTGTTGCTAGGCAAGGTTGGTGTTAATTTAACTTGGGGAATAGCAGGAACAATAGAACTGGAAGGGGCCTTCTGGTTCATCAAACTAGTCCTCTGTTGTTAGAGGCAACTACATTATATAATGCCTTTTGCAAATGAAGCCAGCTTTGTCCTAAAGCTAGCTGGGCTATTTTTGTCCCCCTGTGTCCATGGGAAGGCCATTGGAGAACCTCACTGCTGTAAGGATGTCTCTATCCGAGGAGCATTTTGTTCACCATGGAGCATTGCTGTTATTAATCTCACACCACACAGCCCGAGAACTCATCCCATTGCATTCCATCTGTTTCCTAATGCCGTTATACTCAGGATCATGCAGGTCTTCCCCTGGAATACTCTGGCCCTATACATTTACAGTACTGCCCTCAATTTCTGTCATCAGCACAGTTCTATGGCAAGATCATTGATCCTTTTTGATGTTTCCAGCAATCACAAGGTTTCGCATTGAGAAATCATACAAGGTACATGCCAGCAGGCTCCCCTTCAGCACAGCTGTCATCTCCCTGTTTGAAGAGAAAGCATTGGGCAGGGCTATCCAAACTGGGAAAATCTATTTATTCCCATATGTTTTGGGGTTTTTTTTTTCAAATTCAGAGATGTATCTGCAACTCATGTTCTTCTATCATCTATTTTAAGGATGATATGTCCCATAGTGGCTGAGAGCTCTGTGAACTCCATCCCTCTGGAGAACACCTGGATGCCACACCTTACTATGGCTTTTATTAGGGTCTCAGCATAGGTTCTCTATATTTATAACCCCCATTTTCTTTTGCTTTAATTCCATGCAGATTTTTGGACACAATTAGTGTTGACCCTTTCTATAGGATTTGGTTCCATCTGACCTCTTGGCAGGTCAGGACAGAAGAGAAAGAATGCAAGAACTTAACTACTCATTGCAGAAAAATCCAGAGGATCTCCTGTTGGTTTGGTTTTTTTTTAATCCTGATTATTGCACTGATTGTGTGAATATTTCAAGGAGGGAGGAGGGGTCCTGTTACAAAGAGACCCGTTTCCCACCCTATTTTTTGGCACTTCTTGGAAGGCCTCTTTGGAAGGGACTAATGGCCCTCTGAGACAAGCCCCCTTCTGCCAATAACTGTAGGTCAAAAGTTAAACTGAGCAGCAAAGAATGAAAACCGGATAAAATACACTATAAATCTTGACATTCTAATTGAGAACTGTCCAATGCAAACTGCAGTAGTGTGTCTGTTTTACCTCAACGCTCTACAAGAGGCCAGATCCTGCTTTCCTTAATGGCTTGAAGTATCCTACTGATTTTTACTGGGACTTTTCACTTGATTAAGACAAGCAAGATTTGGGTCTATGCAGTCTCCTTGAAAAGACTTAAAGTTCGATAGTTAATGTAATTTCTCTCCTGCAGCTATAGGAGCAGAATGATGTTTTTGATTTCACAGTAAAGGCATGTTCGTCTCATCTTTCAGGCAGAACTGACGTGACTCTGTGTGTGTGTGTCTGGGGGTAGAGATTTGCAGGACGAAAAGATCTGTGGACAAATATCGCTCATACAGAGAATTTCTTACTCAAGAAAAATTTGCCTGAACGTAATATGTCATCTAAGATGCTTTATAGATATTTTTGCTGTCTGAGGTAAATGGAAGAGGATTACACCTATTTTACGGACTGGTGAAATAAGTGCATAAAGAATTTAAATGACTTGCCCAAGATGACACAATAACAGTAGCAGACCCTAGCAGAGTCAGGAGTCCAAGTGCTCGGAACACTAGCCCAAATTGTCTCCTTGGTCTTGCCATTTCTGTCAGACGTACATTGCTTTCCAACACTTCGAATACACACAGAGTCAAAAATAGAAGAACAGAGCTTGTTTATGCCTAGGCTTATATATTAAACATAAGTTTGCTTTCAGTGAATAGTTTTGTTGTTTACATTTTCATAGGAATTCTGATTATTGAAGCAATTCATTCCAGACTTTTGTTATTCCCTTTCACGAAGCAATACATAGACACTGGAGCAAAACTACCACTACTACAAGCAGAGCACTGTGGTTCCCATCCTGGAAGCTCAAGAGAACAATCCTGTAACGTGCGAATAAAACAGCTTTTTTATTAATGTTACATCCTGGAGCTCTTCTCTGAATAGGAAACTTTCCCCAAAAATGTATTTGAAATTATACCCCTATACCCTGAGCTAATTCTTCTCAGCCTGGTTAACATCATAAAATGGATAATGAATATGTCCTTTGAAAATGATGCCAGTTCTGTGTAGCTTATACAGTCAGTGTGTGTTGGTGCAAGGAAACTTGTTCCTACTGTATAGGATGTGTGTGCCAGAGAAGAGAGCGAGCGTTAAGGAAGGGAAAACATACACTGGAATGTAGTGGCATAACAAATCTCTCCCTAATCTTGAAAGCTCCATAGTGCATGAGTAATGAAACTGAGGATGAATTATTACATCTTGCACCCATAATTTACAGGTATGTGTGTATTATCTTACAGCATAAATATTCCATTTATGCTTTGTGATGATGTTTTTCTCCATATAGGAAAATAAAAGTAGTATTAGTCACATGTCCATACCTTTGTCAGTGGTTGCAAAATGTTTTTCTTTCCAGGAGGAAAGGATACTGAATAATGCAACACTTATATTTAGGTTGTTTTTTCATACAATGACACTTTCAAAATCGAGAAACAGTTCTTTTAATTTTAAGGGCTACAACGTCTGCTCCCTTTATTCCTGCCCTTTATCATCTTACACACCATGTTCTTATAGACAAGGGGGAAAAAAAACATTCCAGTGTCTAATAAATCTGAAATCCATCAGGGGCCGCAAAGCGTTCATTCTCCTTCCTTGGTTCAGATCGTGTTACATTCAGCAGCACAACAAATGCACTTTGTGCACAAACGCCAATGGATTAAGCACTTACGTTCATTTTTCCAGGGTGGTAGCCGATTCCATTTTTTTTAGAGTTTTGAAAATTTTTAGCAAAGAAAAAGAGAGGCACAATTGATTTGCAAGCAAGGAGAGGGAAAAAAAAATTGTATTACAATAGTTGTTTCTGAGCAGAATTTTAATATTGTTAAAGGACTTTAAAAATACTTTATGATATTATCCCTCCATAGCACGCAGTGCTCTACCTTTAGTTTTCTGAGCTAATTTATGAGAATGTCTCCGTGTGGAGGTCTCAGTAGTCCTTTTTTGTTCTTAGACCTTTTGCTGTCTGTTAGAGTGAAGTTGCACATGCTGTGCTTTCTCAAATGGGAATTTTACTTCTGTTCCTTCCTGTTGCATTTCCCTAAAATAAAATATTTTTTTGGGGGGGAAAAAAAAAAAGTATTTTATTACTATTTGTGTGAGGAAATGCAATGTGGGGACAACTTTTTTGGCACACCAGGACTGATTTGCTAATACATTATCTCACAAGTATGAGAGATTTTATTTCATTGAGCTCAGTTCACAGCTACATACCTAGAAGAGTAGATTAATAGGTGTCAGGCATTTTAATAGTTTTTTTCTGACCCTTGTAGACAGATTTTTTTAGAAGAGCTTGAGCCCTCAGCAAGGTGAGTTCTTCTGGAAATCAGAAGTCAATTATGCATGCTGAACTCTTCTAAAAATGACAGCACTTCTTTCAGACATCTGCTTCTCAGTTTCTGTTTCTGTGAAATGGAAGCATTAATAACAAGCTAAATCATTATTAATGAAATGATCAGTGAATGGTACCTATGAAATGCTTTTAGATTCATGGATGCTATGTAACATTAAAACAAAAAAATAATTTGTAGAACTTGCCTGACAAGTTTTAAAATTTGCATGGAGATAATCTTTCAAAATTTGTTCCACTCAAGCAGTAAGTTGCATTTATCAAACCCAGAGCAATTTGCAAAGTGAATACTAACCAGCGTGTACGGTTTTAAGGAAGAAGCAGCAGTTGGCTAATGTAACTGGGGCACTTTCACAGGGCACAACTTTTCAAGTCTACGGGCACAACAGTCGAAGAGCAGTGACAAAGAAAAACCAACAGGACGGATGGTCAAAGACAAACTTCCAAATGGGCTCGTGCTGATCAGAATGATCCGCTGAATTTGTGTGTACAGAATTTAGGGGGGTTACATACATTCACACATGAGCATTTTTGTACATACCAAATTAAACACACATGCTCAGATGGGCCGATTTGAAAACCTCAGTACTGAGCGGCATGCAGGTACGTGGGGCACAGTTGTAACCAGGATCAGGTCTCACCAAGGATTCGCTCTTAGATTAACTTTTAGTCTTTTCCTCAGCTTAAACAGAAGAGACAGCAGAGCAAACACTCCAGCCTGTCCACCCCATCAGTGGTTTATGTGCGGGATTAAACAAGACCAGAATTCAGACCTCTCATAGTAGGTAAGAAAAGTAAACTATGTCTTCCACGTTAGTGCTGCCAAAGAGGTTTCTTTTCACCCTTTATCACTAAGGCTGATACTCTGAGCGCGCAGTGGACACCTGTGCATTGTAGGAGGGCACTTTTGCTGCACTCGGTTTTCATTAGGAGCAGTTTATCAAATGTGAAAAAACTGTAAATGGATGCTAGTGTTTTTAAAGCAGAAACTGTCCTTTGAAAACGCAATGTTCCCAATGCTGGCATGAAATACTTGCCTGAAGAAAAAACGTTGCGGTCCTTAAGAAATCATAGATGGTAACAGTAAGGTAGCAGAAGGTGCAAAGCACTAGGAGGCAGAGATACAGCAAGGAGAAATGTCTGGTGGTCACCCATTTCTTTGGGTGACTTCAGTGTTATGCCAGCAATAGCACTGCTTTATTTGTAAGGAGTCATCCATTTAAGCTAAAAAAGGTGATTGTATTTTAAAGCAGAAGCATCTGTTTAGAGCGGCAGTCCCTAGTGAGTAAGTATTTCTTAAGAAACGGTTGAAACTGTCAGTATTTTAGGAAAGCTGGAGGTATTGCAGCCATTTCCTATCAGATGATGTCTCTCTAAGTATGAAGGCTAAGAGGACTTTTTTGAGCAGATTAGGTTAAATACTAAACCTGACTGAGTTAATGCTGATGGAAACACAGAGCTCAGTATTCTGTGCAAAATTACGTTTTGAAGGAAAACCTCCTTTTAAGTAAGAGTATACCGGTTTAGAACTGTTAAATTTGATACTGTTGTAAGTCATTGCAAAACTGAGTGTCAAGAAGTAGAAATGTTCCAGTCCTGTAAGAGCAAATTCATAATTTTTGACATTATTGGCAGTCTCTGTTTCTACTTTTTAAACTGATTTCCATCAGAAAACTTTGTATGGGAAATAAATGTGGCAAACTTATTCTCACGGATCGTGAGGCAAGTAATTATTCAGTAATTTTGTTAGGTTCATGATTAAATAGCGAATAAAGTAATCATTTATCTATGGCCTACCGCATTTTTGTTCTGCAGTACAGAACTGCAACAGAGACCTCGGAAAGTAACCTTGTTGCCTTAGCAGTACTGGCATCCCTGATGATCCTTGTACACTAACGGAGTAATAATAAACAGAAATGCCTTTTGAATTACAAGTTCCATTGGAATCACAGGGGGAAGGTCAGTGTTTGCCAAATCGAGGAAGACAAAACCGGCATGAAAGGAATTTTATGTTCAAGCTTCTCAGAGGGGATTAGAAGTGCTTTCTTCATAGTGACTGAAAGGAAACTGGAATGGTGTCACTGAACGTACAGACATCGCCCTGCTTATGCACATATCCACACACAGTCACCACAGACAGCAGCACAAGGAGCAAATGCACAAAGTTGCTGTAATGTTTGAGGGGTTTTTAAAAGACATTTTTTTCATCCTTCATCTCCACATGCTAAATATATAATAAGATACCTTGTTTTCTTGCCCTGTAGACCCACATGACCAAAATGAGGGACATTAGTAAGTGTTAGAAAAAGTATTCAAGTGTGAAATGAATTTCTCAAACATTAATAAGTATTTCTAGAACCTCAGTTTCATAATTTGACAGTTCCACAGTTAATAAATCACAGCAAAAGGAAAGTGTGATAACAGCAGAGCAAAAGGAAGCCTGGATCTATGAAGTGCAACTGAGGGATAAGTGAAAGAAGCATGCTGATGACCCTGAGTTTACTTTTGGGTTTTCTGAGCTTTCACTCAATTAAATTCATTCTTCTCCTCTAAAGACCTATTATGTGCCTTTACCTACGTTCCTAACTGATTTTTCTTGTAATTCAGCTCCTTTGCCAAGTTATTTCCATGATTTAAGGAGCACTGATTAAAAAAAAAATAAAGAGAGAGAGAAGAAGTTACGCTGAGATGAAAGGAGCATCCATACTATATTTGAAAGGGTTTTTAAAGAGGTGGGTTGATTTTAATTAACTTCCTGAATGAAACAATTCAGGTCTGGAGCTGGCAATCTCCAATAATCACTCTTTGGCCTCTGGATGAAAAAGGGAGTCAATTACACAAAACAATGCAACAAAAAGGCAGTCAGTGGAAGGAAGTAGTTACGTGTATTACAGCAATATTCACATGAAGAGAGGCCCAGCATCGAGAGGCCCAAAATGAGATTAGTCCCCACTGCAGTAGACACTAAATACACATTGGAAGAGACAACCCCCTTACTCCAAAGCTTATCTTCTCTGCAAGACCAGTTCCTGTTTATATATTTTGAGCATTTCCCCTGATGCAAACTCTATACGTGCACAAAAAGCTTTCACTTTACAGTGAGTTGTTGTCCCAGGAGAACCACGACCTGCAGTTCCCATTACCCGATGACCATGTGCTGATGTGACCATTCTGTAATACAAACATCTCTTAGCATCACTCAACTGCTCCCGCATCCCTAATTCTTTATTCCCCTTTTTGTGTGTTCTGACAAGAGGTGACTTCAACCACGTTTTGCCTCGGACGAGTTAATACAGAAACTTGAGGAAGCACCCAAGATCTTCCAGTTGCCACTAAGCAAGAAAAAAAAAAAAAAAAAAAAAAAAAGTGACTGAGAGAAAGAACAGCTTGTCAAAGCTCATACTAACAGGGCAGTATGCACACCTTTGTTCAGCCCTTGATACAACAGGGTCCTGCTCTCTATTGGGATCGTTACCTGCTGCCATAACCTATGTAAGCCATGGAAATAGCCAGGCTGGCAAGCATGTGTGAAAAGGGAGCATCAAAGCAATGGGGAAACGTATTCAGCTGGAAAAAATGAAAAAAAAAAATTTCTCAGGCCCTGCTCATCTCTGACAAAGATGGTTTCCCATCAAAGGGCCCCAGGATTTGATGTTTCACTGTAGCAGGCTTTCCAATTCCTGCAACTTTCCATAAATCCTGGGAAGTCTCAGACCCTAGTACTAGATGCTCCGAGTGTTGTTTAAGAGCTATAGCTATTACTTTGTTGTATTAGGTATTGAAATTACCTGCTAGGCATCTGCAGACTCGGTTTGGTTTGGTGTTAGGGTAAAACCTGTTCTCCTTTGTGTCCTGTGTTGGTAAAAGGGAAGCTGGAACAGCTACCAAAGACCACAGTAACCAAGGAGAGAAAACATGAAAACCAATTAACTTGAAAACAGTGCGTTTGTTTTCTGTTGCATGACAGGTTGAGGGGTGCCCTTGTCTCTTTTTTGAAAGACAGATGAAGAAATTTTGCTGCTGTTATTTTGTGAAGGGTCTGCCTGTATCCATCTATTCTGCAGGAATAGTTCATCTTGTGTCCACTTGATTTGTTCTGTGTTAGAAACACAGTCACAAGGAGCTGGCATTAACCACACAATAATGGGCTTAATATGCTGGATTGGTTTCTCCAGCTGTTGGAGTTTGAAGCCCTTCTTCTGAAAATCCCTTCCACTCTCCCAATAAAAACAAGCAGTTTAACTCTACCAGCCATCACTGTCTTTTAGCCTAGACAGAACCTGAATATTTACTGTCAAACATAATAAAAATGAAGGGAAATTATAGCAGAGCAAATCCAGAGGACGCAAGCCCAGTTGTGTCCTCTCAGCAGTTCGCTTTTCGCCCTTCTTGTGCTTCCCCTGCAACAAAGCATCCTCATTCTTTGCAAACACTCATAATCTAAAGGCCACAGCCCAACAGTATTTGAACAAAAAGAACTGAGCAGAGTCGAGGAATTCTTTGTCTCTCTTTGGTCTTAATTTTCTGTGAGTCCTGGTCTGAATTTAATACAACGCTCTGTTCTGCAATGCTTTAAGACAGGTTTAGTTCACAGCACCATGACACATCCTCACTGCAGACATACATCTATGACACTGCACCTTCAAACTACCCAGCAAAGCTCCTGGGCTTCTGCTGAGCAGAGAATGTAAGTCAAGAGGACTGTGCTAAAAACGCTTGGTGGTTTTCTGCTGCTGGGAGAAAGAGAAAACCCTTGTGATGGAGTTTGGAGTCTGAACTCTGTTACCTGTCAGGTCCAGTGACATTAATGTGGTAATTCTGGGTTAGGATTTGGTTTAGAAAGGCATCCTCAAACAGGCAAGCACACTGGTTTAACAGCAAGCATATTTATGAAAGGATGCCCTGGACTGGTTGTTTTTATTGATATAATTCAGATCAGAATCTGACCCACTGACTCTAAGCCCAGAAGACAATTACTGAATAGTTTAACTGTCAAGGTAGCCTCTGTGGTAAGAAAATAAAATTGGGTTTTAAAAGTGAGATTTCGTTTACCTCTCCTGGTGTATTCTCCCCTTTGTCAGCAGAATTAGTGAGTTAAAGACTAAGCAGAAAGGGGCTACAGGAGGAGTAGGGAGGCTTTAGGGTTGTACTTTTATCGGAATGGCACATGTCCCATTGCTTCATTCTGAATCACCTGATCTATGGATTCAGCAAAAGAAAATTTGAGACACTTGAAAAATGAATGAAAGTGATCCTGAATGGGAGGAAGAAAAGCTTAAAGTAAATAGCTTGAGTCAATCTGTCCAAACGTCACATGTATAAGGGTGGCTCTGCTCTGCTTAATGACAGGAGAGTGAGAAAGGTGAGGGGTAGAAAGGGACCCTTTTGAAGGGCTGTTGTTCTAATGTACCTGTGTTTATTTTAAAAGCTTTCCAAGGAGGTAGGGAGGGAAGCTACTGTCTCTCAGTGATAAAAGTTGAGTGATTGAAGACACCATTTGGGGGCAATCTGTTCTCTGTCTCTGTAGTTGCCCACAAAATTCCTGATATGCAGGTAAAGCAAGCTCAGAGGAACATGGCCGATGGGAGAGGACTGAGAATCAGGACTCCTGGGCTTTATTTCTAGTTCTGATGCTGACTGCATTGTGTAGGAAAGTAATGTGAAAGGAAAATAGTCTTTGCTCCCCTCATAAGACAGGGAAGCAATGAGGTTTAAGGAGTGCCTGCCAAACAGATTGGTTTTATGGGTGAAAAATGGCTCAGACACATAAAGTTTCTCGTAGTTAAAACAGACCAGTGTGCAGAGCTAGATCCTTACTGAAGGAATTCTAATTTCTGTAACATATCTGTTCCTGTTCTAATTAGACATGGTGTGTGAACATCTGTACCAACCATGTCCCTGTTATGTGGCAAATGATATCATGGTTTATGGCTCCTCTGTCACAAACGGATTCTTGCTCAGTGTCTGGTATTAAATGGTCTCAGGCTCGAGTCTACTGTGCTGTTATGTGAGCTAGTCTGTTTTAAAAGACAAAAGCTTTTGCTTCAGTTGCTGTCATGTACAGACACAGTAACCTGGCTCTTGTGGAGAAAGCTGGCTGTGGAACATCTCCCCGCAGGTTGCTGAAGATAAAGGTATTCTTGGTTTTAGTTCCAGGAGATTGTTCTGCCAGAAGTTCAGAGTCAGTTCCAGCAGTCACTGACTCCTGCTGTCCTCATACACCTCGAAACGGTCCTTATTTAGCAAAGAGGAAAAATCTCTCTCTCTGCCTCTCTCCCATGCTCTCTTTCTCATGTAATGTTGTCCTTTATGAACAATGACATATTCTCACTGCTTCTCGTATGCCCTTCCATTGAGATGAAAAGCTTGGTCCAGATTTGTTTTTGCTGTCATTCCAAATGAAGCCAGAGGAGTTATTCTGGGAATCATCTGCACTCTGCGTTTTACCTAAACAAATTTGAAAGGACAGGTTTTCCAATGCAACTGATCCTGCAAGGTATACAGGGTCCTTAGTCAATGAGAAAGAAGGACATTCACAACCACACTGCAGAAGACCGGGCTTTTTCACAGCCCATGCAACATGGTGCCAAAACTGTTTTCTCCCCGTGTTTTGGGATGTGATCAAATTAGTCCTCAGAAAACATAAGAAACAAGAAAAGAGAGGAAGGGAGGAAGGGAGGAAGGGAAGAAGGAAGGAAGGAAAGAAGGAAGGAAGGAAGGAAGGAAGGAAGGAAGGAAGGAAAAAAAGAGAAAGAGAAGGAGAGAAGGAAATAGAGAAAGAGAAGAACAAGGTACTTGGAAAGGTCATAGCTGGAAAAGTAGAGGAGATTACGTGAGATGGGAAGACATAATCAGCATAAAAACCATCTTGTCCTGAAATCTGATGGAGACTAGAAGTTAAGTTAAGCATCCTTTGTCCCTAGTGAGTGCCATGAGACAAAAGGAATTGCTCTCTGGAAAACAAGGCAGTTCAACAAAACAAAGCGAGATTATCACAAACGGACTAGGTTATTTTATGACCTATTTTATAATACTAATGTTGCCTGCTCTGCATAAGAATTATCTCTTCTACAATGAACACAAAATTTCCTAGAAATAAGCCTGAATGCCGCCTCAGAGCCAAGACAAACAGCATCATCCCAGCAAGTCTTCGACTATGTTTGGATGATGGTTAGTATCGATCTCAGCGCACAACTCCTGAACACGGACAGTCAAGGCTCAGCGTGGCAGAGCAGTGGGGAAGTTTCCATTTGGATTCGGTTTTATATCCCAGCTTCGTTTTTTCTAGCTCACCATTGGAATTAACTGCGAAGGGCAGAGAGTCACAAATTCTGACCCCTAAAATATCTATCCATGTGAGTTTGGCTCTTTGTCCTTGAGGATCTCTGGCTGCCGCTTAATGGAGCTGCAGCCCAAGAAGGGAGACAGATGGTACTGATGGGCTGAAATTATACTCAGCTAAGTGCAAAGCTATAACTGCTATTTGTCATTCTAACATCACTGATTTGTCTAGAGAGAAAAACAAATAACTTGTTGGGGGAGTAAGCAACCAACTGACTGTGGCCAGGCCAGATTGGAAGTGGGTGTTAGGCTCAGCACACAGAGACCCAGGTGCCATCAGCACTCAAGGGAGACTATTAGGATGTCATTTCAGTTTCTTTCTCTGTCTGTCTCTCTCTCTCTGCTTGCTGTGGAGGTGGAAGGTGTGTGTGTGTGTGAGGTGAACTGGGGAGTGAAGATAAAAATCTGTGGTAAGGAAATGCTACAGCTTTATCTCTGTTCTTTGATGTGGCAGGACAAATTAATTGATAACAGAACCAGCCAAAGCAGATGTGGTCATGGCCTCCTGAACTGCCCTATTGCAAGGAAGGGGCCTAGCAACATCAAAGACAAAGGTCAGCCAGCATTCCCCAAGCACAAAAAGACAAATCATGACAGGCAAATAGCTCAGGCTGCCATTGGAAAGGGGTTATTACCACAAAAGATGATGTCTGGCACATGGCCACTATCCCAGTCAGCTGGACTTGATGGCTTCTCTTCTCTGCGATTTCTTTCTGTACCCAAAGGTAGAGTTCGGGCATAATATTTTTCTGTAAAAGTGACTGTTACTATGTGTATAGCGGCACAGGAGAATTAGAGCACAAAGCAGAATCCGAAGAGGAGGCCAGAGCCCACACAATGAGTTAGAAGACTGATTTCAGCTAGTCGGAGTCTTCTTGTAGCCATGTCTTTCGAAACTACAGTAAACCTATCTTCTCACTTCCTCCTAAGAGTAAAAAGATTTGGATTCTAGTCCCTATTCTACCATTTGTTGGCCATGTGCCTCGAGCATTCAGTACCTCTCTTGTGTCTGACTTTCTTCACAAGGTGGAGATGACGAAGGAAGCCACTCTGAGACCTCCAGAGCTAATAGATCTCCAGATATTAGTATTTTATATCTAGTATTGTTTGTTTCTACCATTCCCTTTACTGTTTTCTCTAAGTATCTTAATGTTTTTCTAACATGCTCCCTGTCCATAACAAAATTTCAGAAATCACTGAACACTGAACACTCACACTGAAAGAGCCGACTGCACAGCATTTCTCAGGTTGGTTTCTTTGTTCCCTGTTTCTCTCTCTGGGAACAGAAATATTTGCCCTCCAATTACTATGACCTTCAAAGCTGAAACCCTCACACCTCTGGGAAGTAGTTATTAACTAACTTGGGTTGTATATGTTCCCTTTTACCATAGTACTGAATTCCTTACAGACATTCATGTTTTCATCCTGGCATCACCGCACAGCATCAGCACGGTATAATAACATCAGCATGCTGTTAATGCCTTCTTCTTCACATGCTGTCCAGGTGTTTGCCCAAGCTATGTCTCAGTTCCTTGTCAGAAGGAGACCCTGACATGCATCTCATGCCTCTCCCCACTGATTTTCTGCTGGTAAGAAAGCCAGCAGACCAGAAAATACCTGCCAGGAGATGCTGGCTAGAAGGGAGCCATGAAACTCTCCAGCCTAGTTCCTGGACATCCCAGGCCACAGGGTCATGTAACAGAGAGCAGCTGCCCCACAGCTGAAATGTAATTGGAGTGCCTAAATGATGGATCCACCCTCAGCTAGGAAACCTGCAGCATACAGAGGTCTCTGATCATATATCCCAGGATTTAAGAAGGGACTCTAGCTACTTCTCTACCCTTTATATGAGTAGAACTGCTACACAGGACACAGACAATGCCATAATCTTGTAATTAACTTCTTTTCACCACAGTAAGACAGTTCAGCCGCAGATCTTGGTGTTCTCAGGCATCCCAGGAGAGCTGCACAGCACTGGCTACCAAGAGATGCTCAGTTGTTCCACTTCTAAGTGTCCTTGTGCCCATTATAACTTTGTAACAAAAATAACCAGAAGCGGGTATGTGTTCCCAGCAGGCATCAGTGATTCATAGCAAACTGTAAAAACCAATGCATGACATAGATAAAGGCATTTGAAGCCCCAAGACACAGTTCTGGTGTGTGCATGCACCCCGGACTACGTCACCAGAAAACAGAGGACTGCAAAGCCTTATCTCCCATAGTGTGCAACAATAACTCAGTGGGACAGGTCACATTTATAATCAGCCAGATCCTGTCCTTCCCCTGCAGAGAAACTTAAAGGAGAGAACAGAAAAGTAGAAAAGCTCTGGGAGGGCAGTCCAGACGATGTTCTCCAAAGCTTTCCTACAAGGAATATGGAGAGTTTAAAATGTGGTACCCAGGGAGGGCACTGTAGAAACAGAAGGATGTTAGCTCTCCCCCTGCAGAGCGGCGACTTCCCTGAGGAAGGGAATCTCTTGATCACAGTGAAATGCCTATTTGTTTTTTTTATTTATTTGGGTTTTTTTTACTGGAGACAAGGGTTGTCTAGCTTTTGTCTCTCTTCCCCAGGTAACCTTGCAGACATGGCAAGTTACACTGCAGAAAAAAAGCTGGAGCAGAGAAGTTAGTAAATGTGCCACACTAGAGAAACAAAGCAGTCAGTGGGATGATTTTAGACATGAGAGCAGTTATACTATTTCAGACATAAAAATAAGCCTGACTGGTTCAAAAGGTTCAAGGGGGAACACTCTTGTTCACAAAAGTGAGAATCTAACCCACGGAAGTTAATTCTGATTTAAACACAGCGTAACTGTAGAAGAGTTAGGCTCAACTACCACAGCTCTGGCAAGTCTGAGGAAAAGAGGAACTGGTGACATTTGTAGCTTGAACATGAGGGGCAGTACCAGTCTGGACCATGAGTATACATCCCAGGAAAGCTGGTCCTGGGTCTTCAAGTGACCCTCACTCACCTACAGTCTCTCTTTGCCTTGGTTTCCCTTTCTGTCAGGGTGGAAAAGTGACAATGACCCTTTTTTGGAAAGTGATGTGACAAGCACTAAGTATTAGACTGTTAGACAGCTGTGGGAAGCACTGAGAGATCTCTTGGAATTACAGATACAGGAACAAGGCAAGATTTTGTCATCTGGGTATAAGGACTGAAAAAAAGACATTCTGACATGCTATTGCTGCTGAAGTACCCTCCCTAGAGAGGCCTGGCGAGGGCATTTCTCAGTGCCCACTCTTTATCTGAACTCCTCCACATGCCTCAATCCTAATCCAGCACAGCAGAGACTCATCCTATTGTGTTAAAATCAAATGTACTTACAGGTAAATGTCACTCTGCCATAAAAAGAAAGGAAACCACTTAACTTTCTGTTTCTTTGTCTACTTCCCTCAATAATAGTTCTTGTCAATTTACATTATTCATGACTAGCAGAGCTAACTTAAAATGTATCTTTCAATGGAATATAATGCAAACAGGTTTTTGTGTGGGCAGGGTAAAACAAAATAATAATTACAAGACACGATGACAGTGCTTATAACAAAATATTATTTCCATAAAAATAGTTTTGTGGCAGGAATACATACTCCAACAACAACAAAAAATACTGAGAAAGAAAAACATCTCTGCTGGTGTATTAGATTCTATCAATGACACTGATGGCTTCATTGTCTAAATAAACATCGTGTGTAGATAAAGTATGTCCTGCAAAGTGAATCCTTAGATTGACAGGATAAAGCAAATCAACTTTCTTCTGTCTTTATGCCTCCCACCAGATACATAAGCAGACTTCTCCCCATGTGGGCACTCCAACTGCAAGCGTCTGTCAGGATCATCTATTCTTGTAGCTTAGGTTTGGTAGTTTATGATAATCTGACAAAATCGCATCAGTCCATTTCAGACATTTTTTTCCTGTCCTTTCAGCAATATGACTGCTTAACATTATGTCTATAAAAGAAATTTAGGCATAGGTAACTTGATTTTGCAACATAGGATAATGAACTACACTCTGTGTGTGTATACATCACATGTATGGAATTTATTTAGAAAGTAAACACATAGCAATGTAGTTACCCCATCCTAAATCAGTGAATAGAAAATCTAAAGGGAAGATTTTTTTTTTTTTCCACTGTTCTAGCTGAGCTTCTGCTAGTTTCTGGTAGATGTTCTGGTAGATTTTTTTCTGCTTCAAAAGTAAAGTCAATAATGGTGAATTAAGGTACTCAGCCTACCAGGCCCCAAAAGTTGCACAGAGCACTAGGAGGATACACAAGGGTATCTAACAAGTTAATTCTGGCTAACTCTACTGTCTAGAGCCAGAGCAATAAATATTAGGATGATAAAGTTGGCATAAAATAACTAAAGCAACATCCTGCCCTCACAGCTCCAAGTGACTCCAAAAGACAGATGACTATATACAGAAGATAAGATGACAGAGGGATGTATTCTCTTACAGTCTTCATCACCATCCCCACAGATCCCAGTCTGCACAATGACAAAAAAACAAAACCTAACAAACAAACCACCTGTGGAAGTGATCGGATTGTGTTGCACTGTGTGAAAAACAATAACTTGTGAGGTCACCTGCCTACCTCCAGCTATTCTGAAATAGCCACTGTTAAGAACTGGCAATATTTTTGCTGGAAGAGGTCCCTCCCGTGTTACTACAGAGTCCTGATGAACCCTGTTTATTCATCTTCCCCAGGACTATAGTGACCTTTCTGCAGGGTGGAACGGCTTTCAGAAACTATTAATCTCTCCTCCGGGGTGGGTAGGGAGGGCCCACGGAGAGAAAGGCTTCCACAATCTTCCTCATCCCTGTCAACAAAGATCAGAGCTAGAAACTAGCTTTCTTGTTTGGCAATGTACAGAAATAAGCACAAAACTATTACAGGGCAGGGCTCTGTAAAGATGAAGGGCTGAGAAACACGAAATGGAAAAGCAACGCTGCTCAGTAAATATTGATAGATGTTCCCTGACTCCCTCTACCTCTGCTGCACTGCGATCCCCTTCACCACTGCCTTTCACACTGTCACTCTGTAGACTAGAACATTACTTCTCTTCACCTTCTGGCTGTTTAATTTAAAGCAGGTTTCTGCACTGGCTCTAAAAAGTGAAGAGGTGAGGGAATTGGTAGGAAACTTTCCACTCAGGAGCTTCTGGTCAAGGACGGCAGCACAAATGTAACCCCAGCTTATTGCATGGAATGAGGTGAAAGGTTTTGTCAGTGTTGATCAGTGTTCATTTCACTAGTACTGATTGCGCATTTTGGTAGAAAGATCAAGGGCTGAATGCTGAATGGAAGGAAGACTAAACTAACCTTTCTTCCCAGGAGATGATCATTGTAGGTCAGGCTTGAAGCATATTACCCAGGTATTACAAGGGGAAGCAATGCTGAAACTCCTGCTGTGCCTGTTTGGCAGATAAAGAATTTCAAGCTCTGGGGCAGACAGATCAGCAATAAATTCATACTAAGAAATGTCTGTGAGATTTGCTAACGACTTCAAGTACCTCAGGGCAGGGACCATGGCCTTTCATGTGTTTATAAAGCATGCAAGTCAATAGAGCCCTGGTCCTGAACAGGGCAGCCACATGTTACTACAGTGGAGGTAAGAACTGTACAACAGTTCTGTGGGCACACACGTGCTACAGAGGAATGGTACAAGTTCAACAATACAGCCCTTAAACAGGTTTTGGTGCTAAACAGTCTACCCAGTCTTCTCCCCCTTCTCCTACCAAGCAAGGCAGGTTCTCCCCAGACAGAGAGGGGTATTCATTAAAGTCCTGGAAGACAGCTGTGAGCTGAGTTCAGGTTTGGTTGTCACAAACTCCCGAGCAAGTCCACGGGTTTGGTTCTTAACCAAAGAGAAATAACTTGGGATGAGATGCTCTGAAAACGCCTAAACTACTTCAGAGCAAGAGAAGTGACTGAAGCCTGGTGTGCTCCTAAGCTTCTTGCTGCTAGAGCAGCATGTCTCTTTCCTCTGAGCAACATCCATAAAACTCCACAGAAAATTCAGCGTAGAAGGGTGTCGTGAGGTTGAATTTGATTACTTTTGCAAAGCACTAACATAAATACTGAGTGTCACGCTGTGGTAGCAGGAGGGAGAGTTATGTGAGGTGAAGGAACAAGGTTTTCTCACTAGATTGCTTTCAGTCAGCCACCTCTGCTTTTGCTATGCAAAGTTGAGGTACAACTCCCCATTCTGCTCCCCCTCCTATCATAATGGCATCCTGGCTTCTGCCAGCTTCCCCCTTTCAAATTAAACAGGTTCAAATGTGAAAACTTCCCTTGGACAGGGTATTCATGGAACTTTTTCCAGTTGGGCAGGATTTGCGTCTAGCATGCCATCACATAGAAGAGGGGAAGCAGAGGGACACACTGCTGCTTAGAGTTTATATGGACAGAAAATTTATCCTGGCTTTAGGAGGTCCTGCTTTCTCTGCCCCCTCTCCATCATAATCAGACACATCAAAAAGCTGATCTGTCATCTAAAATGGCAAGATGCCTAATACTTGTATTAGAAGGAGTAAAGCCCCAAGCAAACAAAGATCAAGAACATGGTGGTGAATGGGAGGGGGGAGACTGAAAGTCTGTCTGTGGACCCCAAGGAAGCTAAAGTGATGGGAAGTGTACCAGCACAGAAGAAAAGTCAATCAACTTTTCCAATTAAAATCTCCAAGGATGAGAGGGTTTTTTGTGTTTGTATTATCAAGGACAAGAAATCAGACAACTCTATGAGACAGGAGGAATTGTACTGAGAAGCAAAGGGTGGGGAAAAGCTGGGGGTCACTGGGGGATGGGCACACACGGGAAGAAAGAAAACAATGACTAAAAATTTAACTACAAGGTGCTTAAAGGAAATAAAAAACTCCCCAGGTGCCGGGAGTGTTCTAAAGGCAAGACTGGCTTTACTCACCCCTCGACCTAAGCAGCAGGCTTTCTTCAAAGCAGAGACCTACTCAAATATGCTTATGCAAAGAGGTTTTAAAGCTTTTATTGACAGCACTTAGCAACACTGGCTTTCCTGAACCTCGGCTTGCCTAAGGTGAACATTGCATCAGTTTAATTTCTTCCCCTGGTCAGGGACACTGGCCTTGAGTTAGGGACACGCTGGCTATGAGCTGGGTGCAGCCGAGAGAAGGTTCTCGCCCCTCTCTGCAGCTTTGAATCAGGAATTCTGCAGCTGTCCCTACCTCTTGCACCCACGAGGAGCAGATCTCAGTCAAACCCATACTGATTAGCCCGAGGCAATAGATGGTGTCAGTGTCAGAGCCAGGATTAAAACTCCAGTGGTTTTTGGCTGCCAGTCTGATGCTCGAATCACTAGACCACACCTCTCATTATAAAATAATTGTCTGATTTTCCCTTTGAAATCAAAGCTGTTTACAATTATATGGGAGAGAGTGAGAAAATGCGATCTGGGATGGTTCTCTTTAAAAGCATTTGCACCTTTTAATGTAAAATTTCAGTTTAAACAAGCCCTGCCTATGGAGTTGTTAGGGGTCTCTATTTAATCCCTTCTTTTCCCTTCAATGTGACGGTAGGATTTCTTGTCCCTTTTGGAGGAACCCTCCAGACTGAGATGAATTAATGTATTTTTATCTCACTGATAACTGCTGGTTGTGATGAATATAAAGTGTTACAGTTTGAACGTAACACAAATGTCTACTGCTAAATGAGTAGCTGAAGACTTTGGCTATGGATATCTTCCAAATTTATGAGTGTTGCATAGGAGCAAGTTTTTTCTTAAATAATTCAAGACAAGCTCATAACACCATAAAAAAAAAAGTATCAGGCATGTGTTTATGAATTAGGTAATTTTCTATTAATACTAAACAGTACAATTTTGAACAATTATGCACTCATCAGCAGTAAACTACTGAGTAGACTAACCTACCATGGGCCTTGAGCTGCCATAAAAATCCACAGAACTACTCCAGCATTTCAAGTTGTGCAAGTATCTAAATACTGACTGAATTAGGCCTTATTTAGTAACAGGACACCACCTTTGGAGGGATTTGACAGAGTTGTGCTGAAACTTATTAATACTGAATGTATCTCTGCTTTCTCATATGGAGTTTCAGGTGGGGTTTTCTGGTACGTTGAGCCTAAGATAGGTAAGACTAACATCAGCAGGAGTCTTTCCCCTCGAGTTTAAGGGGCTTTGGACTGGATCCTGGATACTTAAAGAGCTGTAGACAAGTCCGTATTGTAGTCAGCATTCATATTTAGATGGTAATGTATATTGCTCATGGTTATTATGAAAATGATTCCAATTAGAGATACCAGATGCCATGATATGAGGTAAGCTAAGGAAGCTGTCTTTAGCTAAGAAATCACATCCAGACCTATCATTAACAAAAAGTGGCTGAAGCTGTTGATATTTAAGACTACACATAAATATTAGTCACTAAAAGCTGTGCAATATGGTTTCCCTAATACTGTGTAGCTAAACCCAGCAAGAAGCAGAAGATGCAAAAAATTTATTTTCAATATTGTCTTTCCTTCAAGTGAATTGCACTTCTTATGTTTCATGGCATCTACTTTTTATAAATACATATGAGTTCATTGAACTACCTATTTAAGCAGAAAATCAAAGCTAAAGAATACATTCTGTGTGCAATGCCTTTGAGTTAACACTGTGGAACTTTGTAGTTCTCTTCCATGGAGAGTGGAAGTAGACTATAGACATACAGAGGTAGATTACATTTCTACTATCAGTGACTCCAGCGTCAATGTACTCACTGACAAGTAAAAGTCTGGCTAAGGAAGCAATAGGAAGAGGAAGGGTGAAAAGGAAGAGCAAATTTAACCCCGAATACTCAAAGTCTTATCTATTTCTTTTTCTTCTTACATCCCATTTGGGGGAACAAACTTTTTTCCAGGTTCAAATAGGGCTTGGGTGACATCTTCCCCATCTTCCTGGGTGGCATATCACAAATGTGTTGACACCAATCATGATAACCACATTTATTTTAGTGTTAAGCATAATGATAATGATGTAACCTTAGATAGTGCTGTATTGTAATTACACAGTTGTGCCAGTTATTACATAGTTATAACACAAATCAGCTTCTTGATCAGATATGCCCAGGAGCTTCTTTTGCTTTACGCCTAATGTAGGAACAGAAAACTAGATCCCTAATTAACTTTGATTGAACCTTGATTAGATAAGGGAGTGGGGCCAGTAGGCACCAAGCGGGCGGGGAAGTCAGCCCATATGTAGATATGTTAAGTGTGTAGGCACCATCCTGACTAGTCATAGGAAAGAGAAAGGAAACTCCCTTTTCAGGAATTGATACCTCCAGACAAGCACAAAGGAATTAGCCCAGACTAGCCCTCAGAAATTCAAGAAACTTCTTACCTTACCCATCTAGCAATGCCCCCACCCTATTAAGATGAGATTCTCAAGCAATTCACCTTGGGAACAGATAGATTTGTATCATTCTCTCCTGCCATCACAGGAGGGAATCGCAGAGAGGGCTTTGTACAAAACACACTCCTCCTAAGTATTCACTCCTTACTCCCTTTTTTTTTTTTTTTTTTTTTTAGTGCTATACAAAGTCCATTTGGCCTCTCTGAACAATTTCATTGAATACATGATTTAATAACTGGGTGAATGAAGCCAGACTTGGTTAACTGTCTGGTGGACAGCTGAAACCTAAAAATCCACAGATGTATCTGAGTAGAACACGGCGACAATTTTGCTCATGAGACAGGAGGTGTGCAGGTGCCATCTTACTTTTTCCAGAGCTGCATTGGCTCTATAATAGTTGATTTTTGCATCCAAATTTTAGCATGATTGGTAATGATACTGACAAAACCCAAAGCTTCAGTGTGGTAGGATGGGAATTATCCTTTTTTCAAGAGTAGAAGTGCACATTAAAACTCCAAATTTTTGGTCACTATATACATTTTTCTAGGAATCATTAATGGTATAAACTCAACAGGAACTCCAGGTTGTTTAGTATCTCTTAAAATCTAACTGCTACTACTAATCTACTTTGAACAAATAAATAGATAAAACTTGGGACACTCTTGAAAAACTTTATTAATCTGCAAAGACTGGGGGTTTTTTTACACGCTTTATGCTGTCATATTAATTCCTAGCCTGTTCTACAGAGGTTTTTTCACCAAAATTCATTGCTGCATGTGAAGACATTTAGAGTCCTTGACCACAGAACATTAAAGAAAGTGTAAGTATTACCTGAGTGCTCTCAGCTGCCATGGCCTCTGGTGTACCCTGAACATGGAAGGGAGCATAAACCAGTGTTTTACAGAAACATGAGCATCCAAGCCCTATTTCAACACGGGATATAATTCCTGTTAAGTGAATATTATACTGACTACTGTGAGGGTACCAAGTGTATGCTGACCACAGCCTTTGGAAAGGTTTCAAGTTATCTTAAGTCCTTTAAGCCAAGTTGTTCTTATTGACCCAAAGTGGAAAAAACCTCCTCAAATAAAAACTACTTCAGTAACTATCCCAGTGTGTGTGCTGAACTGACAGTACATCACTCTCCATAGATGTTATCACACAGACTTTTCTAAGTCACTGAAATATTCTGTTGCATGTAACAGCCAGCTTTGAGTCCTTCAGACTTTATTAGTATCCAAACAAGATTTTTTCCTATAGGGGCTGCGCACATATCCCTCAATGAGAACTGTTTACACGCCAAGTATCAGGTTTCAGAGTTCTTTGATATATTAATTATCTGTGTGGTGTAGAAAAGCATGGCAATAATTTTTGCCAAGACAGGGAAAATGGATTAATTTCAGTTTTGCAACGCTCAGAAATGGCTATAGTGTTCCGTTTCACATACACAACTGTGTAAGTATGAACACACAAATATAAACTGTATATATGGACAGGCTGGCAAAAGAGAGCTTTTCAAAAGTGAATGAGTGAAATATATGGATTCTGTCTGCAGGTACAACTGTGGTCAGTCCTATCAGCTTGTTATAGACTATGTGAGGGAGTTTTAACACTTCCAAAACTGACTGAACCAGAGGCAGCAACATTAGAATTGAGCCACATTTAATTTCCTATCTTCGTGGTTTCAGGGCAAAGCAGCTAATAGTGACATAGCAGGAAAAGCATCCTGTAGACCTCTTAGGACTTTGCAATAGCCACAGAGACTCCATTACAAATAAACTGTCTGATGATACTGATTTGGTTTCTGCTGAGTAGGACCTTAAGAGTGAGATAACCAGCTCAGCTCCGAACAGAGAGCTTGGCTCTACATTTGTCCCACTCCAGTCATTTTCATTTCACACACGAAAAACAGCTTAGCAGTTTTGCCTGCTTTACAGTCAGCCACATAGTGACAGAAAGCTCTAATAAATGGTAGAGAGAATGTGGCTGATCTGTGCTTCCAGCATTTGAACCTCTGAAAAAAATTATGTTTCATTTAGAGCTCCTAGGACAGACTGTGTGTGTAAGTACAATGCTGGCTTTTTCTCTCTTCCATGGCCTGGAATTCTTTTGCCAGGATTGGCTTCTCTTTCTCCTTTAACAAATCATCACAATTTTGGCAAACACTTCATTGACTGCCAATTCTGTGCTACCAATAATTTACCAGAATTAAGAAACTTTTGTGCTTTCATTCTGCACAACTAAATTATCTCCTGCATGCCCAGATTTGTTCAGTTCTGGATTACGTACTAGAGGCTCAATCCTACTCTGATACTGGGCACTGTCTCTAGGCTTTTGAGAGTATGAGCAGTCCCAGGATTTAAAAGTTAAGGTAGTGGGCGAACCTTTTGGTTCAAATGGGGACACTCTGCTGTGCATCTGGGAAAGGAATTAGGGACTTGCATGAACACTGTAAATTATAAAACAAAAGCACTTGTTCGTAATTTGTCACATTTTTAAGGCTGATGGAAAATTCTGTGATTTCTGGTATGTCAGCCCCAAAAGCACCTTCTGCAGGATGCTGCACCAACACAGACTACAAATGGTCCCCGTTTAAGATGTGACAGATGCAGGCAGGACTGTAGAGATACCTTCCTCTAGGAATCTTTTGGGGTGTGAATTGTATGTACAGCAAGGAGATGTTGCATAAAGCTGAAATGAAATTGCTCATATTAGCCTTAGTGCTTCGATTCAAACTTGTATTAACCTGGGAAATAATATAAATGCCATTTGAAAGCCTATTCTTGTAACATTTCTGACCCACTTCAGACTCCTTTTGGTAATCTGGGAAGGGACCTTTGTTCCCATGGCAGCCCATAATTTCCTGACTGAAACAGTTCAGCTGAGCTCTGAATGACACAGTCAGGCATTTGGATGCTTATCTTGCTTCCAAGTGTTCTGAGGTTCCTCATTTCTCACTTATTGCACAATGCCCCAATCTCAGTGGGAAGGTGAGAACTGGATCAGAAAGAAATATAATTGCTTTTTTTTATTAGCTTATGATAGTCCCACCCTTCTGTGTTGCCAGCTTACCCAGTTATTCGCAAATGATGATATACATACAGTGAATTATATAATTATCAGCCTATAATTACAGGTATATAGATATATACATCCCCCTGGAGGAGAGCTGGGCTTGGCACATACCTGCTTGCACCTCCGAGTCTTTAGGGAATTCATGCCCATTTTAAGTAGATTATTTATTTATCAAATGCTTGAGACATTTTATGAAAAATGAACCCAAAAGAATCCTTTGATTCTTTTTAATAATGTTCATAAAGTATGTAACTGAACAAATCCAGGCATGTAGAAGCAAACTCTCTTGTGCAGAGTGAAAGCAGAGACATTTCTCAATAGTAGTAAATTATTGGTAGCAGAGCATTGGCAGTCAATGAAGAGTTTGCAGGAGCCATGCTGATTTGTTAAGGGAAGAGAAGATGCCAGCCTTGGCACAGTGATCAGAAGCCAACACCGAGAAAGCAAAGTCAGTACTGTATTCCCATAGACACCTTCTTTTTTGAAAGCTGTAGACAAGAATTAGTTTATCTTATGACGCTGCGTTAATGCTGTAACCATAGATAAACCCCATTGCCTTCCCACTATGTTTCAATGCCTCATTTTGTCATTGGGGCAGATAGTGATTCTCAGCTGATATAAATCAGCAAAGCTCCACTGATTTTTAACAAAGCTGTGCCAGCTTCTGCGAGCTGAGGGTCTGCCTAGATATTTCTCTAGTTGTAAAGCAAAGAATCCAGCAGGCAAAGCTGATGCAAGTTGGATATTTATTTTTTTTTGGCTTGTTTTTCTTTGTTCTATCTTTCAAATGCTGCTCTCATTCATAACTGCTTGGATGCTTTCAAGCCTGTGTACAAGAGTTATGGGGCCTAATCTGGCTCCTACAATGGTGCAAATCTAGGGTAGCTCTATTTCAGTCAAAAGCATTACTCAGAGGTATTGCGCTGCTGTAAAAGCAGCATTCTCGCACATAGCAACTGATCTGTAAATCTCATAACGCGCCCGGTATCTTTCCAAGAGTTTATTTGCAAACAAACAAACAAAAAGAGTCATCCTTGCTGAACAGACTGATTCCAGCCTGTGGAAAATGGACTGAGCCTCCGCCAGAAATAAACTGTAGACACTTGCTAATTACAATTTGTGGCCGGCTTACAAAGTTCAGCAAAGGAGAAAGCTCCCCCATTCAGATCCTCTTTCCCAGTTTGATGACATCATTCACATCATTATGTTGTGATACGCCAGATGGGAAAATTTGAGGTGGGGATGAAGTGAAAATCCCAGTTACACCTTTTCTCCAGGCTATCTGCCTCTCCATCATTTTACAACATCACAGAGTCTCAGACAGTTTGACTCTGCCATCCCCAGCTGGTTTGGACCAAGCAGATAAATGCTGAACCATTAAGAATCAATACATGTTTCCACCATTGTGACAGGTTATGCTGGACATAGCTAGCCTTAATTTAATTAGTTTATTTAAGCTCACTAGTGTATTTAAACAGGGAGTGAAGATAATAGTATAAACTCTGTGATTTCTATTGCCTGGGAAAAAAAAATAAAAGCAGCCCTGCATCAAATGCTTATTGAAACTGAAACATATGTATTAACATATGGCAGAATTTCACTTACTGTATGTTTTAGTGCAGAGCTGATGAGGAAGGCATCTGTGCTGAGAGCATCTGAATGGAGGCTCAGATAATGAGCAGAGCTCAAAAAATACACTCTGAAAGGTTGGGATGTGTCAAAGTGCCCTGCAGTTGATTTGTGTCAGAGCTGAAAGAATACACTCAAGTCTCCATGCAGGTACGGTGCTGTGCTTTGCCTCCTGCACTGGGACCCACTTGAGTCTTCATATACTACTGTGGGCACCTTCTTTGGAAGTCCTGGACGAATTCTAAACCCAAGACAAATGGTTTCACACCAGAAATGCTGACACGGCATCTACTTGGAGCTTAAGCGAGCGATGTTACAGTATTGCTATTTAACAAAGAACAGATTAACTGGAGATCTCAAATATCAAGCCCAAATCTGGATCTAGAATTGAAATTCTCTTAAGGACAACAGCTCTTTGGAGCTGGAGTTTTGGTTTTTGTGCTTTCTACAGGCGTGCATATTGGTATCATTGTAAGCATAACCTCTGTCTTCAAACGAGAGACACTAAGAAACGAGAGCAAACTTCCTCTGCTGAGATTCTCATCCCAGTCATACAAACTTACAAGGTTTATAGAAAGGCAGGTCTTCTGGTTTTGAGATGAATCCCTGAATACTCTGAATATTAACCATTTCTCCTGCGCATAGTGATGTAGTGTTTCAGCAAACTGTATAAAGACTCTCAGAAGCTCCTGCTGCCAACTACTATGATTATTAATGGGCACTACAAAGCCACATTGTTCTACACCTATTTACTGGAAGTAAGATATGAGGATACCAGGTGTAATTACTTTACTGCCTTAAGGATAGAAGTCTTTCTTTCTGATTTGACCACAGTAGAACATCTGCATCGCTCAACCACAGATTATCTGGCTCCTGGGAGATACTTTCAAAGCACCCAGTTGCTACTCAGTGACCCAGAAGAAAGTTTACCACCTACTCACAAAGCCTCGTTTTGAAGTACTACGCCTCTTGTGAAAGCACAGAATCTTAAGGTTCTTCATGGGCTATGCATTAAATGTGTGAACCACTTGTGCACCATTGTACAAATGACAGCTTTTGATATGAAACTGTATCCCAGGGACAATTCCTTTTCCCAAAAAAAGAGTGACTATTGAGACTAAGGGGAAGTTCACACGGAAGCTTCCAGATATGGCACTTAGGGGCATGGTTTAGTGGTGGACTTGGCGGTGTTAGGTTTACGGTTGGACTCAATCTTAAGGGTCTTTTCCAACCTAAATGATTCTATGACTCTGTGAAATAAAGAAAATAAGTTGGGATGACTCAAGCTGTTTCTTAGAAACACCAAAAAATGTGATGCAAAGAAGGCATCACCATGTACGAATCAGAAATCTGTTTACTAAGAAGGTTTGAACCCATTGTATTTTCATTTTTACCTGTACTGAGGAAACGTCTGGAGGTCCTGCCGTAAAGAGATTTCAACCTGTCGCCCTGGAACATGATATTTATCGAATATATTTTTCCTATATTTATCGAACTCCACCCAGGTACAATCCTCTCCTTCACAAGAAGGACAGGTTGTCTAATTTGGGGTAGAACTACACAGGGGATGTCTTGGTTCTGCAGGGTAAACACTGAGGTGCAAATGCTCTGACTGAAAGTGTAAACATGCTGAACTCCCTTCAGTTGTCAAAGATGACATTACTCCTCCTCCTCCTCTGCTGAGTCTCTGCGCTGGAGGTTACCTCCCACAGTAGCATAAGAGACAGGAGATACCACTCAGACAAAATCAAGGCAAGTAATTTCAGCTCTTTGATGGTAGGCTTGTGCTAAAGACCCAGATTTTATGCTGAAGTGGCTGACACTAATATAATTTGGGGGATAAGGGGTAGCCTTTGGCAGCAGACAACTGAGAGTTGTATCATCTTTAGCCAACGTAGGAAGATTTTCCAGAGCTTCACTGTCAGCACCTCGAATAAGACCCCAAGTTAAATCCACCTTGATTGAGAAAAGAGCAGAATAGATTGCCTATGCACAGAAGCATACAAAATTGTAATTAAATGTCTGTTCAGGTAGCTAAATAACATTGTGAATAGTGTCTCAGCATTTTGCTCTAAGTGAGGCAGAAACATCTGGCACAGGCCTGGACACTGAACTTGTATCTCCTGGGTCCCAGCCCACCGTTTCAATCACAAGACTATTAGTCCTTCTGAGTATGGATTTCTCTATCCCCTATGTCTTTTCCGTCATCTTTAAACTTGAGTGACTCCTATGACTAATGTGATTGTAAGTCATAAAACATTAAGTTATGACACAATCAAATCAAAGCCAAGAAATTCATAGTTAGGGTGTAGGCTACATTCTTAACTCAAAACCAGAAAAGCAGCATTACAGGGTAAACAAAAGGATGAAGTGTCAGCCCTCATTTTTCATTTTTGGGCTCTTATCAGTTTGTATCAATTTAAGCTTTTTTTAAATATGTAATTTCTTTGACTTATTTTTTTTTTCCCTCTAGGAACTGAAAATTATTCTGCTTTGAGGTCTGGAACCTGCCATACAATAAACACTACTTAATTGGGACATGCTTAATAGGGATGGCCACTTTAATGGGACATCTCCTAGGGAACCTATTTATGTTAATGAGACTGAATGACAATGACTGTTTCTTAAGTGGGGCAACAAAAAGAAAAAAACTCCACTTAACAGGGATGCACTCAGCTGTTACTAGTTTGTTAAGTGTTTAACCAGGTGTTAAATAGGTCTAAAATTCTGAGCTTCCATCTTTTAATTCAAAATGGAAAATTGAAACATTTACATCATGATGAAATGTAGTGTTATTATTTGTATAGTGCCATTTAGTACAAAGAAAGGGCCAGGCTATTTTCAACTATGGCAGAGATAGAATTCTCTTCTTCAAAGGGCTTAAATAACCCTTTTCTCCTAGCATGGAACTACCTGTAGATTGGATTTGTTCAGAGATTCATTGTAAAAAGCCAGAAATAAAACCCATCTGTCCTAATTCTGTACCCTATATTTTACCCTCTCACCCCAAATCTTTCCACTTCTGCAGTTTGAATAAAAAGATGGAAGCAAAAAAATAAAAATAGGAAAGCTTCTTAAATCTAAGTGATCCTAAAATCCCTAAGAATAGATGTCTGAAGACTTCCAGGAGCCTCCAAAAGCCTGTAAGCCATTTTGAAGGTTATTCTCTTCCTGAAGATCTTTTGTGTTCTGTGGTTTTCTCTGAAAATATGTATACACATTTCAGGGGGGAACAAGAGACCATGTTAAGAAGTTGTCTTAAAAAACAAAAATCCCGTCTTAGACGACAGCTATATAAATTTAGGGACTCTCCCAGGCAAACCAAGACATCTGATTATGCCATTGTATCCTGTTTGGCAAAGGAGAGAGTGAAGGAAAGTGATAGACATGAGGGGCAGATGGAGTTTGCCTAATGTGTCTGTTCTTTTCTTCGCTGCCTTTTCAATTTAAGAATGTAGCAAAATAGCAGCTGCTCATAATTTCATGAATCAAGAAGTATGTAAATTTCAGCTACAAAATTTGTTGCATAGTTAGACACACACACACACACAAAAAGAAGGGGGGGAAAAAAAAAGAAAAAAGATCTTGCTTGCATCTACAACTTTCTTAATCTTGCATGCAAATTTAGCTTTCAGGCCTGGTTCTCCTCGTGTTTAGGGGTGCTCCATTGATTTCGCTGTCGTCAGGTAGGGCAAATGCTGTGGGATAATTGTGCTTTAAGGGTTCTAATCTCTGCTTGTTGCCCTGACACTAGCATGGAAGGACGAGGCTGGCATGAAAGGCTCCTTTCATGCCCCAGAGCTACCACAGGGGCTTTATGCCATTGGAGGGCAAGGAGAAAAGGGGCTGTGATAGCAACGTCTCCACAAGCAGGGAGGCTGGAGCTGGGAGCAGCAACCTGAGGATGCCGACAACCACTACAAACTGAAATGGAAATCACGCTCCTCGTATTTCAATACCCAGCAGCCCCCAAATTAAAAGATGGAAAAAGTGACATGAAACGTATCATCCAAACGCTGCTCAGAAGGGATCAGGGCCTCCATATACTATACAGCTGGTTCTAGTTTTCAGACAAGATTTACTAAACACATGTAAACCGTGCATATCTGTTTGAATACTTTTTGTGCAAATAACTTCCTCTGTGGTCAAGCTGTTCCTCTCAGATCCAGGCTACAGATCTGTGCTTTATACTCACCGCTTTTTTACCCTTGGATTTCCACCAGTATCAGTTCACACTCAGAGTATGAAACTGTGAAGAAGGGAGCTGAGTTTGGCAGCAAGAGTCGGGAGAATTTACAGTGCAAAACACCGACCAAACTCATGATAAAGGGCAGAAATCATCCCTGGCTTAGCTCCATCCAAGTCAGTGGGCCCGATCCTGAGCAGCTACAAACTGGCACAATAGTACGTATTTCATCGGAGCTGCCACTGTTTATCTCATTTGGCCTAACAGCCTCTTATACAGATGCAACATTTCACCACTTCTAGTGGGGTTTCTCCCAATTTATACCCCTTGAGTGAGCAAGGAAAGCAGTGGTCTTTTTTAAAAGTGCCCCACAATTATACCTGCTGTCATGAATTCAAACCTGAAACACAAAGCAACAGCTGAAACTGAATATAAAGAAGCAGGAGGGCAGAGTTTTATGATCGATGTTTTATTGGAATCATATAAAAAAGAAAAGCATTTCACATATTTCATGGAGGTATTTTATGTGCAAATTTAATATGAATCCTCTTCTTGTTAAACTCTTACGTGATCTATGCACTTCAGTACATAAAACACAGTATAGGACAACTATGAACAAGTTTATTAAAACAGTTTGGGCTCCTGTTGACATCACCAACCACACAAGTGCTTGCTCAGGGTTGGTGTGATCTTATCAGTCTCTCCTTATATTTCAGGTTACCTACTTGTTCGTTTTCCCTATATATCTTTCATTGTTACAAGAATTCAACTCATGGGCAGATCTCTAAGATAAATCTGCTTGTCTGTTTTGGGAATATGGCTCTAGTTCTAATTTTGCAGACTTCGTTCAGGCAATACTCCTTTTGACTTCAGGGATTTTTGCCTGAGTAATCCTTTCAGAATTGGACTCTCCGTGATTTTCATTTACTTAACAACTTGGCATTACATCTGTAAAATATTAGCCCAGTAATGTAAAATATCAAATTAGATTTATGCATTAATCTAATCTATATATGAAGCTTGATAGTCAGTTCTGTTACACTGCATTATTGCAATTCCAGGCATTCTGTGTCATTTCACATTTGTTCTGATGATGTAAGATAAATAAAGTGAGTGAAAAGAAAGTCTGAAATTTTAAACAAAACTTAAAATAAATTCCCACTTTCAGGTAAATCGGGTAAATGTTTTTCTATCAATCACAAATGAAGGAGAGCACACAAAATAATTATCTGAAATAATCAACAAAACAATAAGCTATTAAAAAGGAAAAAGCAGGTCAAAATAAATATCCGAACTGGAAAGTGTTCTCTAAAAATCCTTGTAAAAGACAAATAAGCAATTGTTTCTTTTCTGTGTGACAGTTGCAGTCTAAGAAGTAAAAAATTACTCTTTCATAAGTGTTCATAAACTGCATTTATAAACACTTCACATAACTAAATTATATATGTTTCCTCCAGGTTGGCTGCCCTTGAACATTTTTCTCCTTCTTACACTTTTTAAAGTTTTTTAATGTAATCCTTTCATGAAAGCAGGTCTTATGCATATGGCCCTGATTCAGCAGCCAGCCCCACGCAGCAGGGCATTTAAGAACATGTTAAACTGAAGTTTTGTGTGTGCTTTGGTACTTTTAAAAACTGGATACTTGGAGACAACCCACCAATACATTATTCTTACATCTTAAACCCATTTACTTCGCTTTATGAATGCTTTCAATTTGTTTTACTCTTGTTGGGCCAAATCCAGCTTGTTATTTACAGAAAGAATACAACAAGATTAATAGGCTATGGTTTGCACTAGCCTACACCCCTGGAAATTCATAGTGATTCCATCAATTCCCATATAATTTCTTTGGATTCATATCAGGTTAAAGCCCCAATCCAGGATAATGCCAAGCAGATGCAAACAAGGGCCAGTATATAAATGTGGAGAATCGTGGCCAGAACAAGACTGGATCTCTTTATTCTGAAGGAGAAGATAATGTTTAGATATAAAAAAATTATATGGATTTTTTTTTTCCCTATTTGGTAATCCATCACCACCCGAACACTGGATAGGAAATGATGCAATGTCAGGGGAAAAAAGAATCAATTAATTTCATACATGTTACTAAAGAAATACTGGATTGATACGTTATCCCAAGTACTCTGATTCACTTGTGTGTGTCATGACAGGTGCACAGTATTCTCTCTTCAAAAAGGAGGTTCTCCACACTAAAATGTTTCCTGTGGGACACACTATATGGCAGCTGCAGTGAACTTATGGCTTCCTCTAAGGGTGTCCATTTTCTCCTTCGCTGCATTAATCCACAATTACTGTTTCTCCTACCCTAGCATTCAAATGCAACAACCCCAAACACAGTTGTGTTTGCAGAAAATCACAGTTGTGCTAAGTCAGTCACAGTTGTGTTTCTAAGAAAAGATGTGCTTCCAAAAATGAAATCTCACACTCATTATCGGAAGAAAAACTACCTCAAACATCCCAAACATCACGTATTACAATAAAGCCAGCTTCCCGGTTGGCCCGACAGCTCCAGCCAGCGCAGCAGCCCCGTGCTCAGGGCTCTGTTTCACGGGGGTGCCGGAGGCAGGTGGGTCAGTCTGCCTCGGCATCTCCGGTCCCCCTGCACCCGGCGGCCTCTCCGCTCCCATCCCCGCGTGTGGCAACAGGGCCCAGGCGTGGACTCTCCCCTGGGCACCCCTGTGCCGCAGCCAGCTGTGCCGACATGGGGCTGAGCCACCCTGGGGACCCCCGCAAGGGGTGGGACCCCCGTGGGGTGGTGACAGCCCAGGACAAGGGGACCAAAAGGCCCAGCTGGAGGAACAGAGCAGAGGGCTATTCCCTTCTTCCCTCCCCACGTGAAGTGTTTGCGATGGGAAAGTGAAAGGAAAACCTTATTTCTCTTTCCTTTTCCAAGATAACGTCAGCTTTGCACCCACTCGCTTTATAGGCCCTGATCTGGAAGTGAGCGAAAGCGAAACCGGGAGGTGAGGGACCAGCCTTTGAGATGCTTTACTTATGTATTTCCCTCCATCTCCTTCGTGCAGTTTCCCTGTTCTGCCGCCCACAAGATGCAAGTGCCCCACAGTCACCACAAGATTTTTATCTCCCGGTGACCACTAGTATTTTACAGAACGGAGAAACTGAGGGAAGAGTCGGTGAATTGTTTCATGTCATGAAGAGCCCTGTGACAGGCTGAACGCAGCTCCCACCCCCAGCCACAGTCCTAAACCAGCTCTCCTGCCTGGGGGGAGTGGCACAAAGCAAGCAGAATATAGTCATCCCAGCTGAGGTTCAGAAAACAGAAAGGGGTTTAAACTAATAATGCTGGTTTCAGTTTCTTGTTCTTAATATGTGAAATATCGGACCTAAAGGTTCGGCAGAAACTGGGAGAAATACCTGGCTGGGACAGAGTTAGAGGAGGGGAAAGCACAACCAAACTGGATCCCTGTCTGAGCAGGGAGAGATGGGAGGAGCAAGAACCTGAAGTGAGGAACTGGCAGCATGAAATGGGTGAGGAGATTCATGACAGGAATAACAGGAGTTAAACACCACAAAAAGAGACATGCAAGAAACAAAAACCAAAATGCTAACAGAAACCAGTAAGAGGTAAAAAATAAGCAAAAGGTTCCAAGTGAGAAAATAGGTGGGAATTTTGCCTGGGAATATAACCTAACTTGTCTCCTAACTCCTTTAAAGGACAGAGGAGATAAATGCCCCAATCCACAGAACAGCCTCAGATGGAGAGAAGAGTGCTAGAGGGAGTGTGAGCCCTGCCCAGCCAGGAAAGGACTCAACCCACGTCCTGGCCAGTGAAACGCTAGTTCTGGTACCATCCTGCACGTGGGGTGAAGGACGAGAAGGCAAGGACAGTGCTTACAAGTTAAACCTGGTTTGAACCATACACTTCAATAAATTTGGTATGAAACTACTGCTCACTGCCAGCTACAGGGAGTGCATAATCTGATAGGTCCTTTTCTTCTCTAATTCTCTTGATTGCCTGTGGGTATTGTTATTACTTATGTTGGCCAAAACACGACCATGCATCTGGATAGAATATGCTGTAAGAAAAGCAGCTATTTTGATAGAAATGTTGCGAACATATTCAGTCTGGGAGGACTGACTTAATTCGTTAGGCACAGTGATATATTCGTTCTTCTGGGGTCTTCAATAACTCCTGCTGTACGCGGCGGCGAATACCGCTACAATGTCATCACATGTTTTTGTTGGTATGGGTTAATCCACAAATCCTCAAAGAAGATGTTGTGGGTTATCCTGGATACTTACAAATGTCTTCAGAGTTAAACAGCAAGCAACCACACCACCCAAATTTACTTTGCTTTTAATTGTGGCTGTTCGCCCAGCCCTCTGTGAGAGCCGCTTTCTTCTCTTCCACCTACCACTGTGTATCTGTGGCTATGCAGTAGTCATAGAATTTCATGCTTAGATCATGTACGCCACTGTCTACATGATTTGTGGTAAAACTTTCACAAATTACCGCAGAATGTGGGAATCACCACGTTGGTTCAGAACAAGGGTCCATCCAGCTGAGTCCCCTGTCTCTGCTAGTGACCAGAGCTAGTGCCACCCAAGGAAGAGTGGGCAGGCACAGGGGACGCTTCTCCCCGGTGCTCTCCCAGGTTCCAACTGTTTTCTACTCGGGGGGTTTCCTGAGCTTGTACACATCCTTGTGTCCACATCACTGGCCAAATCCTCTGGCAATTTATATGCTGCAAAATCGCTGGCTACTACAACAGATACAAATCAAGCAGAATTAGAGTAATTGACAGTAATTGGGGAAAAAAAAAAAAAAAAGTACCTGTGATTTGGAAGACATACATGAATTTTGATCTTAATTTGGGCTAAATCTTCCAGCAACATAAATTATCTGTCTGGCTGTCTCTATTCTCTGCCATCCTTATGGAGTCTCACTATGCAATGGCACGGTGTAATAGATGGAGCACGGTTACTTTGCTCTCAAATCCAGTTTAAGAGTGAACAGAATGGCACTTTCATAGTGGAGAGAGATGGGATTCGGGAGGGAGGCACTCCTTGTTAGGGGGCACAGGCACATGGAGCCAGGCAGCCAGGGACAAGCAGCAGCTGAAGAAATGCAAAGATGAGAGCCATGAAAGCGAGGAGGGAATGGGCTGGACAAGGAGCAGACAGGGGTGCAGATAAGGTTCTAGAGGAACTCTTTTATGGGAACTGATAGAAATTTGGGAGCCAGTTTAAGTGGGGAAAAAAAAAAAGAAAAAGGAGAAGAAAAAAAAAGAGTACATGGAAAAGAGACTCGAAGTTCCAGCCTTGCTGGGAGAAGCAGCACCTCATCTTTCAGTGTCCTGGCCAGGGAAATCAGCTAGATTTGCTAAGGCAAACAGAAGCCTAAGTCCAGTGATTAAAATTGGACTCATGGTCCAAAACATCTTAATGAATGCAGACTGCTGCCCAGCGGAGCAGCTGTGACAATGAATTGTTTCTGACAAGTTTGGGACACTTTGAATAAAGGTCCATGTTCTTCAGTATTCTGGATGATGACATGTGAAGCGTAACAAACCAATTGCCATTGATGGCCCAATGTGCAAATGTGTTAATTAAATATCTGTATTAGTGACATTTTATGATACGATGACTTTAATAGGAAACAAATTTTAATCCGATATTTGCCTAATTCCTTAAATAGTGACTGTATGACTATACCTGTGAGAAAATGAAAAAGAAATTTGTTACCACATACTTACAAATATTTTGGATGTAGCAAGAATTGCTCAAATAGTTTCTGCCATTATTTTAGATTTAAGCATCAAATACATTGTAATTGCTTTTTCAGTACTCTATTAGTTGAAAGAAGTTAGCATTTACACAGATCAAATCTAACCTTAAGAAAACCTTCTCACATGAACAGATGAGACTGATTTCTCAAAACATAATAATCCAAGGAAACTTTATTCTAACCGTCTTCTTGCCAGGGTGCACCAAATTTTCCAAGATCCTTCTTCCATCTGACATAGGTACATTTCAGCAGGAACACAAAGCAAATTATCACTTGCTTCAAGGAGCTCTGTACCCTGCAGGATCTTTGCAGAATCCAGCCCGAAGAAATACAGCACTTTGAGAAAACAGAGCTGTCAAGCAAGATTTCCTTGGGCTTGCTGCCACACAAAATGGCAAATAAGGGACTTGATCCTGCACGGAAGACAATGGAAATTATAGGTGCTCAGCATTTGTCTTCCGGCAGAGTTAAGGTTTCTCAGTACTTCCTAAAATCAGCTGTACTGTTTACACTTATTCAAAATCATATAGCTAAAAGCTTTGGTATCTAGCCACAGAGCTTTTATTTCAAATTGGCAATAATGTGACAAGATGTAACTCCTGCAAAAAAGACTACAAAAATGTTAAAAATACCATAAAATATTATTTATATCAGGATACATTTGTTACCCCATATGACAATCATTCATATTTCTTGACAGATATAAACCTCCGCTTAACACATTAGTATCATAAATATTACCAGATATAACACTGTAATTTAATACCTACCAAATGTATTTTAAAATATTACTCAATTTAAAACTTTGGATTTTAACCAGATGTGTTTCCAGAAAATGATTCAGGTCAGATGCTTTTTTCTTTTCCTTTTTCTGTGCGTACGCGTTCAAAGTGGAGCTTTACTATGTGATTTATTGTACTATGACTGTATGCCCCGAACCTAAAACAGCACCACGATACTTCATCCTTGAGGCTTACACACCTGCAGTCCAAACTAACAAGAGAAAACATCTACATGGCACGGCAGGAGTCTTTGAAATGTCTTTTTGCAGTTGCCTGGACACAGAACAGACTGGTAGAACAGGGAGGCAGTGGAGAAAGGGTGAAGACAGGAACTCCAGCCTCTTTCATCTAGAAAGGGGGGACCATGGCGAGATTAGAGGAAAGGATTTTGATTAGATCACTGGAATGTGAAATGATGCTTCCCAGGATTAAAATCCTATTTTAGAGCTACCAAACCGGTTACGTTGTTAGTCAGAATTTGGAGGCTCGCGCAGCTCCGTCCCTGCAGTCGGCTATCGCTCAGCAGCACCCAGCAGCCTCTTGCTGGAGCAGGGGGGGGCCCGCCGGGCACCCCACACCTCCCCACCCTCACCCCAGCCGTGGACACGCAGCCACCATCCCAGCAAAGAGCCGCCCTCCCTCGGAGCATGGCACTTCTGGAGGAAAAGGGGTTTCCTTCTCAAAAGGCATCCCGGGGTCCAGCCCCACGACAGCCGCATGTGCCACGCTCTTGGATTTCGGTCTCCTTGAGCGCCCAGTCTAGTTCACCAGGCAGAGGCCTGACATTTTCATAACCGAATGCCATTAGTTTTATTCCCAGTATGGCCAACTAACAATTTGAAGGTCTACAGTTGCCGGGCTGATCATTACATGGAACCCATTAACATAAACCCCACCATTGCAATTAGTTATCTTTGTAGGCAGCAGCCTCAGCAAAAAGTGGAAATGGAGGCTGAAAATAATGGTGCTCCTCCAAACAAGGACGGCAGCAGGCTGGGAAATAATCTGTAGCAATTGCTCTGCCGCTGTCGCTGCCGTAACTTCTCAAAAGATAGACAGAGCCATTTTCAAGTAGTCAACCCACTGACTTGAGCAAACACTAAATTCACTTGATGATCAAATACAATTTAAGAAAAAATCTACAATCACTCACGCAGAGGAAGATATATTTTCCTTTTACAGATGAAGTGCAAACCAGTGAAAGTAGCTGCATTTGGAAAAATACCGTGCAGCTTACTGATTTCCAAGGGGACAGGTAGCGGCTGTGGTTTTGCCCACTTCCCAGTAAGGAATAAGGAACGCCGTCCTGGGGGGGGGAGACGGGGGGGACGACGACGACGACGACGGGACCCGTATTTGCTGACTGTTTGTGTAGAGCGGTTTGTTTTGTTAAGAGATGAGCTGGTGAAATGTTGTGTGCTTTTCAGGAAGGGAACAAGGAAAATGTTCGTATTTATAGCAACATTATTGTTTAGAACAAAATAAGTTATTTCATCCTTTTAATCTCCGTTTCTATGGATATCCCGCGCGGAGCTGGGATCTGATTTCCCAACCTTCATGCCAGCCGTCCCCTCCAAGGCAGCGGGCAGCGGCGCCGGCAGCGAGCGCCCGTCTGCAGCGAGACGAAT
>NW_020799124.1:7646135-7750772 GCF_003259725.1 Athene cunicularia | reverse complement strand
CCCCCTCACCTCCGGCGGGGCTCGCAGAGGGTGAATTAGCGGGAGCGGAGCTAAACCAACCCAAACCCCCAGCAGCCCCCAAAACGGGAAGTGCTACGTAGGATCTGTAGTAGGAGGCTGGTCCCTTCTGACTTTCAGGTGCATTAGGAGGTGGGGTAAAGTAGCGTTTTGTTTTAGGTTTTTCTCCCCCCCGCCCCTTCGTGTTTTATTGTTTCTTTTAAAGGCTTTGGATTAAGGGAGACTTGGCTGAACTTTGCTAACTTGAAAGGGTTCTTAATAGTGACCCAGAATACCTACAGGAATACGGAAAATGAGCTCCAGATGTAGAATTGTATAAAATAAAATGGATTAAATTAAGATGTAGTTAAACAAGGTCTGACATCTTTAATTGTGGACTTTTGCTTTTACCTCTGCGTATGTGTGGTTGGACTTGCTTATTGTAGGAAAATAAACGCTCTGAACGTCACTGCCATGCTGTTACATTTAAGGGTGAAGAAGTCTAAATATTTCCTATAAAAATAAAGCCTTCAGAAATGCTTATTGATTAAAACATATTACGCTAACATATCTATCATGTAAATTAAATTCTAAAATGTAATGAACGCAGCCAAATGGCATTTTGATAGATTGTTCTATTCTGTTTTTAGTAAAAAATAGCTCACTTTTATCATAATTTAATTTCTGTGCATACTGTAAAACCTGTTGTGGAGTATCACTGTACAAACCTTAATCTCGTTTTTTGCAGACTAAATGTGACAGTCTGACTTGAACAGCTTGTAGATTCTCCTTTGAAGCATTCTGGTAACGCTAGCTCAAAGTTGTTTGAACAATATTCATTGCCTGCTTTTAAGGACGTGTGATTATTTGTACGTGTTGCGGATTGAGGCTGCTCACCTTTTGGCAGGTTCTCTGGGCAATCTCAGTGCTGTGCAGAGTTAATCTTAACTTTGCACGCTGTCTGTCTGTGGAGTCCTGGAGTGACCAGAGGGGTAGAGAGTACCTTCAGCCATATGCAGAATAGTTAGTTTGTTTCAAATTGGCTTTTTTTTTTTTTTTAATCCACCCATCTGCATGAAGAGGTAGTGTAATATTTACTCCCACTTGCAGATGAAGCAATATGCTATAAAAACGATCGTTACTGAGTATGAAGTTCAGTCTTACAGAACTGTCCATGCCTCCCTCCCTCCCTCCACCGTCATTCGTTTGTACTAATGTATTTTGAGTGTGGAATTATCAAAAATAAAAATGCTTTCGTCTGCACTTCCACTACACCGTCCCACGGCAGAAAAGCTGAAGGATCTATGCTTAACGCAGTTCCAGCTGTGCCCTGTAAACTCCAGCTCTTGTAGCTCTGGGTCTAGATGGCTTTGAAGTTATCATTTTTCTGCATAAAAAAGTTGTAAGGAGCTGAGACTCTGGTAGTCCCGTATTGCTAGCAGTGGAGCGACATGCACCCTGTCTGCTCGCAACTTCCTCTTCTATGTTCTGTTAGAAGACGACGTTTAACTGTTGATGAGCTTCAACCTGCCTTGTAATATTAAGCAGCAGGTTTCTCAAGATTGTATCAATATTAATTAAAAACAGAGCCAGGAACACTTTAGGGTCTGACTCTTTTAATTATTTATTTCCTTTCACTAAATAACCTCTTGTTTATAGGAAGAGAGATTTCAAGAGTTGGAGGCAGGATTAAATAATTCACAACTTGGATTAAAGAACAAAAAGGTCTGTTCACAAATGGAATATGAGATGCAAAAATGGCAGTTTCCTACAGGTATCAAACGTGGCTCTTCACTTGAGACTGTACCCGAAAGGCATGCAGCTGAACACTTAACCCTTTTCTCTAGGAAAGGTTAGTTATATTTCCTAAAGAAGCGATGGAATTAGCATGGCATTTCTGCATCAGTTTGCTGCATGGTTGAAGATGGACCCATGTTTAAGAATTGATGGCAAGGGACTTGCAGTGTGTAGAGAAAACTGATCCTTGCAAATGGTGAATATTGTGGCAATAAATGCAAATTAAATCACTGGAGAAATGCTTTTGCCCTCAAGTTAAAACCGCATCTCCTGTTTGGAGGCAACTGTGTGATCTGAATCAGCTGATGTACAGCAGCGTGAGGGTTACCTGCTGTTGTGTGGTCCTGTTTCGAGTTTGTTGGTTTTGGTGTCATCATCACCTTCACCATAACAACAACCCTCTGCTGGAGAACAAGAAAATGAGCGTCATGTTCCCCTGGGTGCGTCGTGCAGTCCTCACTTAAGATTTTGCTTAATATTCCTAATGTACGTGCGTATATAAATGTATCAGAGAAGAGAGTTGGTCCTGCCAAATCTTTTTGACCAGCAGTGTTGCACGAGTAAGACTAGCTTGGCTCTCAGATCTGAGTTGAATCTGCAGGTTGAATGAGAGAAGTTAATGCCATTTGAAAAGTAAAGGAGCTATGTGTTGAAGTATTTTGCCAATAAACACAAATCCTAAAATGTCATTGTAGGTTTTTAGGACAGGCACACATATTGGTAAAAAGCACAGTTTCTTACTGCTTTTGAGCAGAACAGCGTAACTTGTTACTATCAAACTAGGGAATGAAAATCAAAAGGTGAATCTTGCTCATGCGTTCCTGGTTTTTAAAATCTCATCCTGGTATTGCATCATATAAAGTAAGGATGGGGTATTAGTTCTGTGCATGCTGTGACTAATTGTTTAAGGTAAACCATCAATCTTGTAACATTATAAAATTTGTAACAAAATCTGGAAAAGCTAAGTAGTAATGAGTAGCTTTTAAATACTGAAGTGCTTCTATTACTGAATTAGAAACAGGTGGAGTTGTTGGCATCTTTTAGTTGGATCTGACTGTACTAGAGCACAAGCTGGTTTGCTTTAAGTGAAGGAGTTAACATGCTTCATCAGAAGTGGAATTACCGATCACATCCGAGTGTTTAATTTTGTCTATCTGTGCAGGTCACTGTAGAACTTGTAGTTTCTGTCGTAAAATTAGATGGTGCGTTACTGTTTATAATGGTAGTTCAATGTGCATCAAGAGAAGAGTCTCAAGGTACTGTAAATATGTTTATGCTCCCCCCCCCCCCCCCCCCCAACCTGATCAGAGGCGTGTAGTGAAAGCAGCTTGGTAGTTCTGCCGGAAGATGCAATACAGAGGGCTGGGAGGGATGTAAAAGCCAGGGCACCGCTGCCAGTATACTCTCACAGCTGTTGTTGCTTCCCTGCAACAGGAAGGCTTTGGCTTTTTGTGGTGGTCAGGGTGGTGTTCCTGGACATCCAACACGCCTGGCATACTGGAAGAAAATCCCTTAATGTACTTCTGGCTCAAGAATTTGGCTTTCATTGGATTCCTTGAATCCTGTTCCTTGGAAAGACATTTCTGAAAGCTTTTCTAGCTCTCTTTCCTGTTCCTCAAATGAAATAATGCCCATCTGAAGCATGGCAGAATTGGTGTGTGTTTCAATCACTCTGCTCTCACGCCAAGTTTGTGGTTAATTGGATAATGTATCGAGAAATGCAATAGGGAGGATTTGGAATATGGTAATGGTTGGGAATTTTTTTTTTTTTTTAAAAAGATTGGACTACTTGGCTGTGTATAACAAGATCAAATAAGTAATGGGTGAAACATTTGCTGTAGAAGAAATTACACGGAATCTGAAATTCCAGTGAACAATTCTTCTTTATTTGCAAGCTGATTTGTGATGCAAAAAGTGGATGTAGAAAATGAATAAATTTCATTTTGATCACATTGGGTCTGAAAATAAAGGCAGTTTATTTGTTGGATAGAGAACAGATACATATATGGATGCTTAGTATCCATTAGACCCCAAGCAGCCGTTGCTCATTGACTTGAGGTCCTTTTTACATAAACAGGGTAGTGAGTTCCCATCTTGTATATTCAGGTTTCCCTTGCACGTGTTCTTTGCATTTTATGCTTAGTTTATCTTTGTGCTTGGTTATTTCCCTTATACTTCATGGGCAAGGTGTTGAAAATACAATGTTTTCTGGATTGAGAATACAGTGACAGTGTTCCAGCATTGCTCTAAGGAATAGGGAGGAGGATGTAAAGCTGAGAGGGAGAAAGCTGAAATGGGATAGTTAGCAGAAGACAAGGAGTCTAGGGTGAAGAGATTTGTGCAGGAGTGCTCACACATGGGATTTGAGGTGAGGTGTTGAATTTACCAGAAAAAATGAGAGAAATGGAGGCATTGCAATCAGAATTGTTAATGTTCTTAGATTAGTAAAGATAGGATAAATCTTACTCGTTTTGTGACATACATGTTCTCAGATTGGTTCTCTTGTCTCTGGTTTGACAGGGCAAATAAGTTAGTAATTTCTGCTTTTATTGTTAGTTGTAATGAAGAAAGTACAGTGTATTGCATTGCTTTGGTTGCAAAGAACATGGAAATCCAGACAGATAGCTGCATGTTAGCAGCGTTGAGTTTTTCTGAAAGATTGAACACAGAGTGTGCAGATGCTGGGTGTAGGTTGTTGGATGTAACAGTGCTCTTCCCTGTTGTCGAACAGTACTTGCATTTCTGGGAAAAGCAGTAGGCAGTAAAGAATTTCTACTAGATCCACTACAGTTCCCTGCTCGTGCTTCTGTTTTTGACTCTAGCAAGATAGAGTGGTTCTTACTATGCTGTTACTTGGTCACTTCTGTGACTTAGCAGAGTTACATATTTAGCATGAGTAAATGTATTTCTCAATATGAAGGTGCTGAAGCTGGGAGATGGCCCAGCCAACCACTCCGTGCGGATGTGTTAGAGCAGATGCAGATTTGAAGTTGGAGCCTTTCAGACTAATGTTGTTTAATAGCTTTTTTGCCTCTCTGGCAATTTGCTTGCTTCCTTGCCTTGCAATAATTTAATGCCTTTGTCGACAGTTGGGGTAATAAGGAAGTTTCTGTGAGGGCTGGAGCTGGGCTGTCGTTTCACAGGGTGGAGGGAGGGGAGCTGGGGTGCTGCTTGTCTGCCTCCTGGTCTGGTTCTGGGACCCACAGTGATCTGCTCTGGGAAAACAGAGGTAAAGATTACCCTTTCTTTGAAAAGCTCAAAAGCAGATGCACAAAAATATTTAAACTGCTGTATTTAGATGCTTTAAATTCCCCCATATCTTTGTGTTTCTGGCTGTGAGCTTTTCAAGGCATGTGAGGATGTAGGCCATGGCTGTCTCTGAGGCTTTTTCAGAGGAATTCATACATCAGAGCTGAGCAGATTCTGTTGTTCCTCTTTTGTGTGGAAGCATACCTTAGTGAATAAGCAAGCTTGGACATAACGTCATCTGGCAGTGCCAGTATGAGGCTTCTGGAAATGATATGAGAATTTAGGCGAAAGTACTGGTAAATGGCTGGACTGATTTCACAGTGGAGCAAGACCCTTCATTTTGCTGATCTTGCCTTTGGTTAATGGTCTGGTGTGCATTGCACACAGGTATGCTGTGAGACCAGACTGTGGTCTAATTCCTGCTAATGTTTTATAGTATCCCTTGAGCTATGGAGATTGGATGATTCTGTGCTGCTGCATTACTGTGTCGCTGTGGGATTCCTCTTAGGGGCTTGGGGGGGGTGGTGTGTATGTCCAGGGAGCCCGAATCACTTCTGACATTGTAGAGGTCTTTCCTTGCTGAGAAATGTTGGCTTCAGTCTGTGGCTTAGATGGGGCAAGCTGAGGAGAGAAATAAAAATAAAAACAAGTGGAGTGGGGGAAATGACGCTATTTAAGGGACTGGATGGAATACTGGGAGGTGGTAAAGAAAGGAAGGAGCTAAGGAGTGAGCTTAAGCCTAGGACTTGGAAATGAAACTTATTGCAGTGGAGTTGGGAGAAGGGGAGAGCTTATTTTAGAATGTATGTAAATATTCAGCAGTGCAGCTGGGCAGCATGGAGGATCTCCCAACAAATGCCTGGCTGTAGTGTTGCCATCAAATCCAGCTCACCTGCACTTGCTGGTGGTATAAAAGGATAGCCTGGGGTTTACCACCAAGCTGTTCTTGTGGAAACATCCTGGGAAGATTTGTATACAAGATACCAGGACGATGGTATGACTTCAGAGTACATTGACAGATTTTGAATGTTGTCCTGTGGCAAGTAGGGCTTATATGGTCCTGTTAGACTTAAATAGCTTTTTAACTGCTTGCATGTTATTTTAAGGTATTATGAATAGTAGAAGTCTTCTCATTGTTGTTACTTAGAAAAAAAAAAAAGAAAATAAATGTAATAGCTTTTGACTTTTTTTTTTTTTTTTAAATGAAGACTCAGACTAGATATATCTCAGATACAAAAAGGTTGTATGTTTTGCATGGAAATGCCCTAGCTTATTCCTGTGGAAACTGAACTTCAAAGTTAAAAGGCAGTGCTGCAGATGATGCAATGCATAGAAGTTTGATGGGTTAAGTCTTACTCCTCCTTCTCTCTCTGGTACCTCTGCTGGATGTTTGAGGTTGCCTGGTGTTGCTGATCTATTATTTTAAGGAAAACAAGATTTCTCTGACAAGAATGGTAAGCTTCAGCTGATATGCATCAGCCCATCAAAAATCTATACACTGTGAATACCGACTTTGCACAATAGTGCTTAGGGGGACTGGTATTAATGTACAAAGCCTTTAACTGGTTTGGATTCAGTCTGAGCGATAGTTTACTGGGGAGTAGTGACTTTGAAATAAGTTGGGAGTTTCTGTCTTGCTGTTAGCAGTTGGTTCATGCCTGTTCTTGGCTCTGCTGTGGGTCTGCTCAGTCCTCTGGGCATGTCACTCGGCCTCTGCTGCCTTACTTCTCCATCTGGAAAACATTGATAATGCTTCTGACCCCTCTTCGAGAGCCCTCTGAGATACAGGTCTGTGAGTTAGCACTTACTGTTCCTTTTTGCCACTACTTAATTCTGTGCTGCGGATAAAGAAGACTTAGTTGTTGTTATATTTTCTGCACCTTTGTTAGCTTTCTTTTTAAATGGATTAAACAGAGGATATACTGGTGTTGATTTGTAGGTACTTTGCAGGCTTGTTGCTGGAAGCAATGTCTACAGGAATTAATATGAAAAAAGAATGGAGTAGCTGGATGTCCTAAAAGAATATTGTTGATGATTGGTACCAAATTGCTGGGAGAAAATGTTTCCTGCGAATGGTTATAAAGGTATCATCTGGAGTTATTCATATATATACACGTGCTCTTACTTTAAAACGTACCTGCATGTTCTTTGGTATACTGTTTGAAGGCAAGAAATGCAATTTATCAAGTTTCCCTTCAGATTTCTCTATAGAGTAAAGGCTGCTTAAAGTTTATATTATAGGCACCCAGTGATATAAATGCTGAATTTAATATTCAACAGTTTGTGGCTGTATCATTTAAACCAGCAGCCCTCATCTAGCTGCAGCTGTGGGTTTGAAACAGCTCCCTGTCTCTGGAAGGGCAGGCCAGCTCAGGGGACGGGGACCTGCAGTCACTAGCAGGGCTCCCGTCCAAGCCACACTCCGGTGGCCGTAAGGGCTGTAAATGGCAGCACGCGAGCCGCCGGAAGGGTGAAAGAGAGGGGTATGTTGAGAGCAGTTTGTATGAAGTGTTAGATTCATCTCTGAAGGCTGGAATCCTTTATTCACACAACACATAGGATGGGGTAGCTTGAAACTTTTTCTTGCAGCAACTTTTCTCTTTTATCCAAATTGTTCAGGTTTCGTAGTCTAAGTATCAATAGTCTGCTAAGACTGTCAGCAGGGTTAGAGGTTATGATTTAGATGTCTACTCGTGCCATCAGAAATATTGATTGCCTACTCATTTCGCATGCGTTCGCTTCCTGAGTAGCCACGAGGCTGGAGAGGTGCTGCGCTGCCTCGCTGAGCTCCTGCTCGCTGCTGCTTCCAGTAGGTCTGGTGTGCTCAGCTCAGTGAACTTTGCAAAGGTGAATAAGCTTTATCCCTATTTAGCACAACACAAAGGCCCTGACCCAGTAAGCATTATCACATGTACTTAATTTTTAACACATGCGTACTTGTAGTCTTCTGGCCTAGCTGGGGTGGAAGGAGCTGTCTTTTCTAACCCAGCCCATGGTTGAGTTCTGAATAGACACATTTCTCCCTACCAGTCCGCTGCTGTGTCTAGTGACTTCTCAGTCGCTTCCTTTATCTCCTGTTGCTAATCAACTTAATTCTTTTTGTTTCACTGACGTGAAATACAAATGTTGTCAGAATAGCTCAATAAAATTTATACTTGTTGTGTCTGTAATTATTTTTCATTTTATTTTTACTGCTTATTTACACAGTTTATTGCATGCGCATGTCAAAGTAAATTTGTATCGTGTTATCACTTAAAGATGTTTGCTTCATTTTCAGGCATAAATAAAATGTACCCTTTGTTTATGATCTGAAATATGATCATGTTACTTTTGTCAGCAAACTACATATCTGTTTTTCTGCTGCAACTTGTGTGTGTGTGTGTGTGTGTGTGTGTGTGTTAATATTGATAGTACCGAGCTTTGGTTTGGTATGTCTGGTATGAGCACAGTTGCTTCTCTAATATTAATTGTGGAGATAGGATAATATTAAACATTTAAAAACAAGGAGCCAGTAGTCTCGCAATTGATTTTCTGTGGAGAGACCTCTGTTCAGAGTTGCTTACACAATTATAACCTTTGTTTCTTTTATGTGAGTGCAAGAAGTGTTTGATATATTTAAAAAATAAAAAAGTTGTGAATACACTGGTTACTCCTCCCTTCCCTTCTTCCAGCTCTGCCCTGTCTGTTTCAGGACCTCTGGTTTTCTTTTGCTTATGGGTTTCTGCACGTTTTGTTTGTAATGGAGTCTTGCTATCAAAATTCTTCGGATGCTGCAAAAGGACAGCTTTCTAATATTGTGTCTTCAGCTCATCCCTGCACTGCTGTTCACAACACCCTGCCTGTTTTCTCAAGCAAACCTACTTTATACTCATAATTACTTCTTGAACCCAGAATGTCTTTTTTTCATTCATTTCAAATGTGAGTCAATACTTGCTCCTTTGAGGGAGGTAAACTCAGCGGGCTGCTGTGTGCTTGCTTCACAGGGTGCAAGAAGCTTTGGGTGCTGAAGCAGTCAGTAAGGAGGGAAGAATCAGTCTATGAAAATTTATTTTGCCTACTTTCCAAATTAAGAAAGCTTTTCTATGTGAGTCTTGATCCTGTGAGACTGTGGGTTCAGTCTGTGGTACTGATGGTCTTTCACCTGTGCAGGAGTGGGGATTATTTCCCTGTTTTAGATCAGGATTTGAATCAAATTAAATTGTCTTACAAAGCCATGCTCTCAGTGTTACGTATAAATCGCTGTTTGCTGTTTCCATGCTTGTGATGAGGAGCTAGTTTCAGGCTTTTTGTGTATGTGCAGGCAGAGCTTGGATCAGTCCCATGATTGGAAAGTTGTATTGTAAAGCTGCTTTCTTTTGTGCAACTTCTGATACTTGTTTCTGTCCGAGTTCTTTGCTGTGCTCCATGCCATCAACTCGTGAAATTAGAACTCTGTTTTTTGTTTTTTTCTTGGGGTGATATGCTAAAAGACAGCACTAACTATTAACACAGCACTCACACTGTGCTGTGATCAGCTCGTTTTAGATAATAAATTAAAATCCGTTAGCATCTGAGATGTCCTGGCATATTCCGAGAACAGTTAGTTCTTTAATGTGCCAAGCTAAGTAAAACTTGATTAATGTCACTATCTGGGATTTTCTGTCCTGTAAATAGGACTTGAAGTCTAAAATTGGAACTGTGTAAACCTGCTTTATCTAGGATTAGAAGAATAATTTAGTAGTTCAGATTGTTTTCAGGATCTTAGAAAGTGGTCACTATGCCCCAGAGCTGAAGTACATGCCATCCTTTTGAAAATTAACTTTACTGCAGGGGCTAAAAATTTAGTCTGGGGACTGCAGCATGTTCTGCTTGATCAGTGCCATCTCTCCCAGTGTTGTAAACGGTGCTTTCTGCGTTTGCCTGCTGCTGGCTGTGCCAGAGGTTGTTATGTCTCCAGTCTCGCGGGCTTGCAGCTTCTGATACCCTTCAGGATCCTGGCTCGTGAAAGGTGATGGTAGCCAGGCTTTCGGTATTAGAGGCTTTCTCCTGGAGCACATAAGCAAATGTGGAAGCTCCTGATATCAGGGAATGTTGGATACGTGTATTATTTTTCATTTTCTAAGTGAACTTTCGTTTTGTACAGATAGGTTAAATGGAAGCTAGTCAGCTAGCAGGCATGTCTGCTTTAAAAAAAACACACCTACTTCTGTTGTTTTGGGGCATTTGTTGCTCTTGTTTGCTTCTAGATACATCACGGCAAAATGCAGTCACTTATCTAAGTGCTTTTACGCCCTATTTATTTGCTATAATCATTTTACCAACAAATTGTGAAGTTAATTTCAGTGGTAAGAAATTTTCATTCTGTAGCTAGTTGTTTGGGGTTTTTTAAAAAAAAGGTTGATCATTGGCAACAGCCTCTTTGTACAGTTTCTTGATTGTCAGCTCTTCATTATAAATTTACTTTCTAAATGCTGACTTAAGTCCTGACACTTTGTTTGTTTAACTGTCAGTTACACTAGTTTGGAGACCTAATAAAAGCCTCTCAGATCTTCCTATTGAATTAGGCCATCCTTTACCACCCCAGTGACTGAAGTAAAAAAAATAATAGCGTCTTTCAGTATCTATCCCACTTTTGCTGGAACCCTGCTTAGGGTGTCTTCGGATAGTTTATCCTCACTGTGACAGTAGTTAGTTCTCTGTTAAAAGGTCACTGTAATGTTTTAATTGGATTCTTTCAGCTGCAAGGAATATAGAAATAAAAGTTTATTAATAGGGTAGCTTTGATCTTGAAGGATTCCAAAACATTTGCTGCATTGCGTGTACAGGAGTGATTTAGTTTTACTGCTCATTCAGGGATAATCAATTTTGTGGTGGAGTGTGGAAGCTGGATGTTCTGCCTAGCAGGTCAGGAGGAGTGAGGAGCACACCCGCGTGAGAGGGGGCGAAATCTGGGAAGGCAGAATGTTCCCAAACTGGAATTTCCCCAGGATACAGAATTGAACTGTGCTACTGTCGAAGGTGCCAAAGGATCTTTCACAAGTTGTTTTGGTTTTGTTTTTCATCTGAAATATTTGAAAAAGGTCACAGGCAGTAGACAATTAGAGAAACACTTAACTGACCTTGTTAGTGTATTTTTGTGGAATTATTGTGCTTTACAGTTATTGCTGCTTTACACAGATGGTTATTGCTGGTTTCCATCTGTTCGTTAAGGAAAAGTAAGGACCAAAAACGGCAGCTTTAACTGGGTTTTTAACCAGAACTTTGAGGTTTTATTTCTTCTTCGACTATGTCAGGTTAATCTGTTGGGTACAGTGCACCATGGTTTCAAGGAGAAGAGATCAAAGTGGGAGCATGTCTGCACAATATGGGTCATGATAGCAGTTTCCTGTGTTTCAGACACCCTTTCCTTTGAACAGTCCTCAGGTATGTAGTACGATATCACCCTGGCAGATGGCCAGGCCAGGGGAAAGGCTCTGACCAAGACTGACATTATGGAAACCATTTAATCAAAGTGCTTCATGGCCTAGTAAGATCCTTCAGCTCATATTGCTGCTTATTTCCAATTTAACCTTAGTGCTCTCAGTATGGATGACTTCATGGTGTCCCAGTGGAGTTTTCCCTGGTTTTGCTAAAATTTGCTCCCTTACACTATCGCGATGGTTAAAGACTTTAAAATCTTTCAAGGCTTGCAGGTGCGGGAGCTTTCTGCTGGCAATGATGTAGCCAAGCTGACGTCAGTTTTAGTGCTCGTGGTGATCCTGTTTCTTAATTTCTGAAAAATGATGGGAGAGGGAGCCCCAGAGATGCAAGAGAATGATCTGGGTTTTCACCTGATGAAGGAACAAAGCAAAATGAAAAACTTCAAAGTCCCGTCATCCTACTTGTGGCACTCACAGAGTTTTTCTTCACCTGACTACTCTCTTTGAACCGGTGGATGATTTGTTCTTGCAGGGCTGCTTTCAGTCGGCAGAAATTTCAGGTGGGATGGAAAAATGAGCCTGTCTGGTGGGAGAGCTGTTTGCAGGGGTCCTGAACAGGGTACAGAACAGTCATTTTATTTCTCTGACTCCTTTGCCAGTTGCTCAACCAGATGTCCTCAGTAGTTTGTGCTATAAGATGTTAAGTAATTAGATCATTCAGATTCTAGTTAAACATAATTAGAGCCCTGTGTAAACTGAGTGAAGCTGACAGGTTTTATAGGTTGGTCATAGCAAAAATATTGGATGATATAGCTCAGCTTTAATACAAAAAGATTTAAGCCTCCTTGCCCTCAAATAAAGAGGTGTTTAGCCTCCAAATTTAATCCTTAATTACAACTACATTTTATGGAACTTACTAAAAATGTTTTCAGGATCTTGGAAGCCTCATTCAGAAGCACTCCCATATAGTGCTTGCTGATTAAAGTTTCTTCTCCTATGCTCCTGAATTTGAAATAAAAGAACCTACCTAGCAGTTACTATGTACAAAAAGATAACAGAATTTTGCCATTTTTTAACGTAAGTTAAATTAGTGGGTAAGTCAGTTGCAGTGATGCTCCGTGACTTGGGAAAGGTTTGAACAAGTAGTGCCATCTCTGCTCTGTGCCCCAGTTCCCTTTCCCAGTTTGTAGCCAGCTTGCCTTTTTGGATCATCTAGCTATAGCTCAGCCTGTGTAAGATGCCTTGTTTCCCACCAGTTATCCCACTGCAAGCTGAGTTCATAACCATAAGTTTTCTTTGGTTATTGTTAAATAGCAGAACTGGAGAGAATCTCCGTGTAGTGTGACTGTGTGCGTATGTATTGTAAGGTAACGAAAGTAAATGCGAGATTACAGGCACAGGGCTGAAACATTAGCAATGTGTTCCAGCATTTGATTATTGTTATTTTATTACAGCACTCTGAAGCTAATCCTGATTATTTCTCTCCCTCGTTTTACAGATATGACACATTATTTTGTTGTTTGTTTGCTGGCAGGCGAAACATATTTTCTGAAGGAAAGTGTTAACAGATATGCTGATAAAATGTCTGCTAAAAACTGTCTGAAGACAAATTGAGTATTTGTCTACATGTGGTGTTCACACTGTTGTTGTGCTAGCTACTGAACAAATTAACAAGATGATTCTTGTCTTTTATAGGATGTAAACTTTGTTTTTAAATGTTGCAGGAGTCCTAAGTTGTGAACTAGACCAAGGGTGATCCTTGTTCTGCTGAATGCTCTGAAAACTGATTGCTGTGTAGCTTTTCAGTAGCTAATAAAGAAAAATTAGGTACAGATCATTCACAGGAAAGTAAAAATAGGTTGGAAAGTTCAGATTCCAGTAGTTAAGGGGATTTAGCAGTTAGTTAGTTAAAAAAGTCAGAAGGAAGAAAACTGCAGTTATTTCTTGGTAAACCTAAGTGATTAAGTTGTCTTGCTCGGTACTGAAAACAGCTCCTTTGCATGCCCTACAGTGTTATTTCATGCAATAACTTCCCACGTCCCCTCCAGCCTCTCCCCACCATGCTTAGTTATGTCACTTGTGTGATGCTTCAAGCCTTGCTGTCCTGGCTGGAATCTCCAGACTGTTTCCAAGCTTGTATTTCTCACTTGGCAGCACATGATGCGGCTGGTGGGCAATCTGCCGTATCCCTTTTTTGTCAAACATCAGAGTTCGTGTCTGACACTGAATCCGGGAACAAGAATGGGGAGAGTGAAACATACAGTGGAACTGAAGATATCTGCTGAGTGTCTGTGTGTTTTTCTGTAGCTACTGCTTGTGACTGATACTCAGTTCTTGTGGTGATAGTATGACAGATATTTTGCTTTTTCCTTTCATATTTTAAGTGATTAGCGTGACCTGGTAAGTGAAGAATTTTCAGCTACGTGAAGAATTTTCAGCTACATTTTTTTCTAGCAAGTGCTATCTGCTTGGGAGTGAAAAACTCAGTTTGAGGAAAATCCCCTAAAGTTGTATAGAAACAAAACAATTTTATAAAGGTGTGTGTATGTGTGTGTGTTTGTGTAAACACACAAGCTCACACAAGCACAATCTCCTTTCTGGATCAGCTCCCACCATGCAAAATACAAACCTGAAAGTGCTATAATTGATTATGTGCAATAGGAGACAAACAACTAAGATTTTGGGAGAGGGCAGGGTGTGGTCCAGATCTGGCAAAACATTTAAGAACTGAACATTATTTTTTCAAAGGTAGGAAAACTTTAAAACATTGGTCCAAGAGTTAAGACTGGTTGGGAGAAGGAAGAGAGTACAGTAAACTGAGACGTCTTCTTTGTAGGGGGAGGTGTTGGGGGAGGAATTGCGAAGAAAGAACACGCAAGTTTAGGTTAGTACATGTTCATGTTCTTCTGGTTTTTTAACTTCATTTGTTTCCCTGGCACATGTCCCATGGCTTTGAGGCCTTTGTCTGTGTGAGAGAGAACATGAAGGAGGGCTTGGCAGGACGCTTTTGGGTTGTGTGGAATAGCTGGTAGTCATATTTATAGTTAGCGTTGTCTCTTGGCTTATGCAATTTTGATAACCAGCAATTGTTCTGTAAAGTTGCATGTTATATTGGCAAGTCAGCTCTCCTTGAATTTCCTCCACCATTTCTGTGTTGTAGATAGGTTTTGTGTATGAGTTTTTATGAAGTCTGAACAGAACTTGTCACATCCACAGTACTTTACTTTCATAGAATACTTCACTTTTCATAGACCCCCCCATATTAGACTCTTTTAAAAATGTCTTCATACAATCTAAGATATTACATGCAATCCTCTTTAATTAAATTGAAAAGGAACAGTATTTTAAAAGAGACTTAGCAATCCTTAAGTGATAATATTTTTCTCAGCTTTGTAGCATGTGTATATATGCATCCTCCTTTGAATGCTCTTCATTAATTTTTTAATGATTGTTGTACCTCAGTGCTTAATATTGTATTCTTTTGACTTGCTGACATTCATAGTGGAGCTGGTCCTGTAGCTGCTACAGTCTGCAGGGGAACAGAACAATGTTTGGCAGTTGTGAAGGCTTGGACCTTCTGGTAGCCTTTTACTTATCCCATATCAATGACTCTAAACGGATTGATAACTCTGTAGCTTTATGCCTCTAGAACACCTGCTGTAATGGCTTAGAAATGTATTCCATGTCAGCCTTTATTGCTTACTGTGATTACACTTTTGGTAGCCATCCTTTTTGGCAGACTCATAAAATAAGTTTCTCATAATCGGATTCCTAACAGAGTTAAAATTTAAAGCACAAATATGTTTTATTGGAGAAAGGATTTTATTCTGCTTTTCTTTGATACCTTTAATTTGAGACTTCAGAAGGTGTTCTGCATGAACTATATGCATAGGTTTAAAAAAAATTAGGTTCTACCTATTTCATTGATGAGGTATGTAGGGGCCCTTTCTTTTCACGGCAGGTTTGTAGCTGAGAAGAACATGCAAGCAAGTTTTGAACTGCTAGACACTGGGGTTTTTTTAATCAGTTAGTGTAGTTTGCATAGGAGTCGTACAAAAGTTTGAAAAAATGCTGCTTAATGTTGCTGATTTAACACCTAAGTGCTGTGTGAATACAGAAAAAAAAATCTGGCATCAGAGGTTTGTACCTTCGACTTCAGGCTGATCTTGAAGTTCCTAGTAAAGTGGAGTGTCCTGCGAGGCTGGCTGTAGGGTGTGATGATGAGCTATTGGTACATTTAGTTATGGTAACAGGTTACATTTGATGATTCTGGGTGCAAGAAACTTATCAAGGAGTGAGGTGTTCTCACAACAGTGAAGATACAGAGGATAGAAGATAAGAGAGCTGAACTTTGTGTTGTGCTACCTTGATCTTTTCTCACCTGGCATACTTCAGGTGGACATCAGAGGGTTGGGAAACTCTAGTTTAACATTGCAAATCATCTTAGTATATTAATTCTTGTAAACTGTTTCTAGAGATTGCAGGATTGAGGAGGTGTTATTTATCATCACTTTTAGCTAAAGAGTTCCACCCATGCAAAATTCTTAGTGCTAAGAGAATTAGGCTTATTGGTAGGCGGGTTGTTCTCAAAATCTCGGGCAGAGGAAAAGGTGGTGAATAGTTATTTTTGGGCCCTTTTAAAATATGAAAATAAAATCACTGGGGTTAGTCAATGATCTTTACATCAGCACCTTTATCCTCAAGGATATTTTGGTATTTTTGCCTTTGAAATTTAGGCTAGACTTCAAAGGGTAGATGGAATTTCCCAGGAGAAACAGGGTGCTGTAGGATGGTAGAGGCTGGAGTTGGAGAAGGCAGAGTAAATAAGCAGGGGTTGCCTGGTACCGCTGGCCTGTTACGGTTCTCAAAGGGAGGAAGCTAAGCCTTACCCCACGCTGAAGTGGGAGATCTTACAAGGCTCTACGTGTGCTTCACAAAATGCTACTGAGGATTCAGTGTGTGGTGCAGTTGCCTCTGTCACCTGCCTGCTGCAGGGTTTTGAATATGGTTGTGAACTTCTGCATTAGCTCATGGGAGGCACCAGGCTGGGTGACACCACGTGCAGGTGCTTCGTGCTGTTGTACAAAACCTGTTGGAGTTGTTTTAGCCATTTCCCTGCAGGACAGGGATAGTGAGAAGTTTAATTTCCTTTTTAGGCACAGAGTGTATCATACAAGTATAAAATCAAATACTGTGGGATGGCAAATACTGTTTTTTAAACTAGTTGGCTTGTTATAGCTGTGATAATCTGTGTTGATCAACCCTTTTGGTGTTTGCTACAAAATTTATTCTAAAAGGCATGGTAGCTCATTCTCGTTGGTGGCGGTCCAAATCATCTCTGCTGCCAAACTTGGCACTGGTGCCAGTGGTTTGCTTTAGCTGATCTAAGAATATAATACAGATGGTTTGATACTCAGTACAGATATATACAGATGGCTTGAAACTTTTGAATTTCTTTATTTCATTCCATTGTTTCTTCTCGGTATATCAAGTATCGCTGGGTATATAATTGCTATTCTTAAAACAATCTGAACTGTATTTGGTTCAACTTCTGTCTGTGGTTGCTGTAAGAATTTGTCAGCAAAAGCTGCTGTTTCGTGCAGGTTCAAATGTTCTACGTGTCAGTACAGGCATGCTTATTTTTAATGCACAAGAATATTTCTGTCAGGCTGTTTGACCACCACACCTGTATGCTTCAGTTACGTAGGATATAGAAAGCAGATCCCATAAAGTAAGTTTGTAGATCTAAAAATCCGAAGGTTGTGCTCTCTGATAGTGGCCTTGCTTCAGACTGTTGCAGATGCTGGTAATGACATCTTTGCAGTCAAAGCCATGAAGTTTTAACCTAGTGTAATTGTTCAAGCAGAGCTCAGTGAGCTCTGGCTAAAGGCTGGATAGTTTGTTTTCAGTACTCATTACAGCCTGTTGATCTCTTGCCAGCAGAAATTTCTGGGTTGTGAATTTGTTTCTGTTGTATACAGGCATATGACATCAGTTGCCTGCTAGCAGGACAGGGCGTAAATAGAATCATGACAGCATAACTTCAGTGCTCTCCGTGTTTCTTCATGCACACAATATATTGATGTTACAGTAGCTGATGTTGACATAGCTCATTGCCCGGGCAAATGGTAAAAGTAGCCTCTGCTTTGATTTCCTTCTGATCTGCTTGTGTATGGGAGAATCTCATTCTGCAGTTCGGGGATATCGACAGCTCTGTTCTGTGCATGGAGGTTTGGAGGTGGTTATATAGACTTACTTTTGAGTAGTGATTTACTTAGCTTCCTTCATAAGGTTGTTAAAGTGCTTAACAACGCAATTAATGTAATTTAAGGACAGTTAAAAGCACTAGTGGTTCTTTTCAACGTAATTTTAAATGCTGAGACAGATTAAGCAGTTTGAACAATGGCAAGATTATGCTCTATGGCCATTGAGCGTATAAATAAAATATGCCCTAGTACTTGATATTTTGAATCCAAAAGTTATGGACCACTGAAACAAATGATTATGGATATATTGCCTTGTTCTGGGATCATCAGACATCCAACAAGTTAAGCATGATCGGTGCAAGTCAGTATTTAGATGTCAGACCTGTAATGAATATTTCACTGCTGTAGAAAGTACTGCTGGTGACTTCAGTACGTAGTATGTCTCTTGAGTTCGATTCAGTTCCACTGCAGATACTGACATAAGGATAATTCCAGGGATGAGACATGAAATAGATTTATGCATTTCTGAATGCTTTCTCTTCCATTTGCAAAGAGGCATTAGCATTTTATCCAAATAATCAGTTTTTTTGTGTGTAAATGTTTTATGTTTTGCAGGCTTATTTCCCATAAGTTTTATTAATGCTTCAGTTAATATTCTTAATACAGTTCATATTTTTAATACGGAAAAGTTCAGATTTTACTAAACAGGAAGGAAAGTTTTAGAAGAGTACCCTTATGATGCAGCTGCCAGGCAGATCCATCACCACCAGCCCTGGAATGAGGCAGCAGAAGTCTTTTCCATTGAGCACGAGAGGCCTGGCACATTTGGTGACTGCTTTGGAGTAGTATAGTTCCACCTTTGTTGATGAGAAGAGAGAAGTTGACTGTCCATGTCTGTAAATGTACCAAGAGTAAAGTGGTACATAACTGTTCCTTGTTGGTCAAATAAAAGCAGTGAGAGTAGGTGGGATGTTGTGGAAAGCAGCGTTTTACAGTGAACGCAGTAAGGCCTTGGGAATGAACTCACTGGAGGTATGTGTAGATTAAAGGGAAGCATGAATCTAAAATGGAATGTGACTTTGTAAAAGCCTTAGTTGAAGGATTGTTTGTAATTTGAAAGCAGTCACCTAAATCATAGGTGGATGCAGTGCCATTAGCTGACTTCAGAGTCCAGTCCAACTCAAAATTAACGTTGATCCTGGTGGAGTCAGCTGAGGTGGTTTAACATGAAGAGGAGACACGTCTTTTAACAGATCAGTTGAGAGCAATGTGCTTGGTAGAACTAGCCTTACCTTATGGGTATTTAAAATGTTTAAGTTAGTTTTGAAAAGATAGCTTGTCTTTGGAAAAACAGGTGTTCATGTGATATGTTTATTTGAACATTTCCTACCAGCTTCAAGAGCTTCAGTTCTATTTCAGCTTTATTTAAGAAAAAATAGTTCTTAGAATTTTATCTTCATCCTTAGTAAGGATAGAGCTTAATTGGGGTGTTTCCCAGAGAGCTGGTTTAGGAGTGACTGACTGGTAATGATGAGTGACAGAATTAGCATAAATTCAGATTAATGGAGATATGGTTGGCTAGTGCCAACTGGCTATGTGGGTATAAGAATTGGCTCTTGGTAGTGATGACAGAGACTGATTTTTATCCCTCCCCCCCTACTGCCTTTCCGCCGAGACAGCTGAATATCCAACTGGATGTTAAATACTTGAAAATCAACCTACTTAGCAGCCTGGATCAGGCTCTGGGGACGAGATTTTAAAGGGGAGAGCTTGTTTGGGGTGGTTTTGTACATGGGTATCTTGCCAGGGACTGCTGCAGAGAAGCTGGCTGCTGTTCCGCTGTTGCTCGGCGTGTCAGGGTTGTCCAGCAGCTGGGGGATGCCGGCGGAGGCTCTGGAGATGCTTGCCCATGGCTGGGATGTCTCTCCTCGGCACCGCGAGCTCTCCCGTGTCGTGCGATTCCCCGGCGAGTGTTGTTTGTGGCTCCCAGCCAGCTTGTCATGTCAGTGTTGAAAACTCTGCTGCGCTTCTCCAAACGTTCTGAACCTGTCTTGATCTGCCCGGTAACCTCGGTGTCTCTGCAAGCTCCACACGCAGAGCAGGGCTTTTCAGCTGACAGCCTTTTGACCACGTTTGACTGACTCTTTGTGGCTTGTTAGTAGCTGGGTCAGATTATCCACATGCAGTGTGTTAGCAGCGTGGAAAACTCAGGGTGTGGTGGAGCAGTGAGAAGGTGTATGTGTGGCCACCCAGTGCTGTCCCAGTGACGGTGTCTGGGTCAGGCCAGGCAGGTCTCAGGGTTGTATCCCATGCTGGGCAGGGCAGTGGGTCTCTACCTGACTATTCTGGCTGCGGAGCGCTCCCTGCTTTGCAGCCTGGCTTGGGAGAAGGGTGGCATGGCCGGGCAGGGGGGTGGCGGTGGCCCAGGTGCCAGGAAGGGGCCCCCTCCCCTGGTCCTTGGCTCTGGTACGGCTGTGGAGCCAGAGGTGACCCGAGGTTTTCCCCAGGCTTGGAGCTGGGGATGGCAGGGAAACTGAGGGATCAGGGATCACTTTGTCCTTGCTGTCCCCTTCAGAACACGGTGTGTCAGGTCGTCTTTGTGATCCATATTTTACAAAATAAAACAGAGATCAAATGCACCTCTGTATCTATGTGAGACATTGCCAGCAGAGTGGAAGTGTGTCTGTTTAGGAATTACCATTCCGTAGTTTGTTGTCTCGCTACTTTTGGTATCCACTGTGTTGGACTCGTGCCTCATGATACTTTGTGTATACTGAAAACGTGAGAGTGAAAGATGGTCAGCCTTCGGTTGGTGTCAGTTGTGAATTGTCTGGATCTGGGCAGCATTGGGCAGCGTGTTCAAAATGCACACCCTGACAGACAGTGCGGCCTTTTTTCCCCACATGTGCTTAATCAACTAGATAAATAGAGTGGCTGTTTCAAATGGGGCTACTGAAAAGCACCTGCAAAATCAGTAGTCACTGCTGAAACCCTAGTCCCTGCATGCTGATTAGGCTCTTGATTTTAAAAAACTTGTACTGACTATGTTTAAATTCTGAAATGAAGGTATTTTCCCCGATCATTTTCTTTCAAAATACACTTTGAAAATTGTTTGCTCTGATGCTGAAGAATATTTAATACTTCTTCCCTTTTATTGGTGTCAGTACAATCCTGAAACATTGTCACTGTTTCCTAATATTACTTCTAATATTTTTCTTAGTCAACATATTTTCTTTGCCCTTTTGGGGGGGTTAGTGATGAGTTCTGTGCCTACTTGAAAGAATAAAAAAACCTCGTAATATTCCTACTATTTATTTTTTTTTTTTTACATTTTTTAGTTGCTTAGAAATAGTTTCCCGCTTGTTTAGGATAACTGTATTGGGCTTTGAAGGTAGAATTACCATGAAATTTTATGGGTTTCATTTTGTTTGAATTGTCTACTGCTTCCCACCACCACCACCCACAAACACCTTACAGGTTGGCTCATGCACTTTTGTGCTGTATGTTACTGCTTTGGTTGTTTGGGTGAGATAAAAACTTGCTGAACTACTAAAGTGGACAAAGTTTAAAATTACAGACACGTTACTTTTCTTTGCAGCCATAATATGTTTGTTTTGGCAGGCTGTCTCTTCACTGTAGCATGGAACAGTTCCTTTTTTTGCGATTATTCACTGTTTTCAGTCATACAGCACCAAGTATTATTCATGGTCCTGGAAAAAGTTACTCCTTCACAAAACAAAAGCATAGGAAGTACTCTGAGCTAGCTTGTTTTCATAATTGACAGGTATTAATGATATGTGGGTACACATTTCAGTAGCAATGTGTTTTAAATTAACAAATGGCATGGGGTGTTTATGGCTTTTGAGCCACAGGAGCCTTTTCCAGGTTTCATGGTTTGAACGTTCTTGGTGGTTGTGCTGTGGAACGGTACCTGTGAGGATGAGCTTTGGGGATCCACCAGGAGTAACCGCTGCCTTCACCTGGGCTACTGCTAAGCTTCTCCCACATGGTGGAGCTTTTACCTTCAACTTGACCACAAAAAGACATTTATAAAGTGCAGAGAGCCAGCTTAGGAAAGGAGGGCTCTGTTTGCTGCTTCTTTGATCCATAAAATTTTTGTATCCTGTATAATGATGTGTTTGAACCACGCAGACATGGACACTGTTGCTGTCCTAATGCCTGCGAATCGATCAGCATTAAGTAGAAGGGAGGTTTCTTGGACACCTGCACAATCCTGTGGCAGTTTCTAAATGGCATATAGCTGCAAATGCCATGTAGTGCTACACCTGCTGAAAAACCATCATCTGTTTTTAAACTAAAAAAGGCTAATCAGAATTGCATCAATTCAACAGGTATTTGGCTTGTTCTCCCACCCAATTTTTCCATTTCCAGCTGCCTTATTTTGAAGCATCTTGCTGTTGTTTTTCTCGTAATACAGGAATAGTGTTAATTATTGATTAATGATTTTTACAGCAAACAATTTTTGAAAGAAGTATTGAATAATCAGAGAGTTTGTATGGTTTGAACCATACATAACAGAAAGAACAAGTCTACTTGTGAGAACAACTGCCTATTTTGCAGAAATCAACAATTTCTTTGTTATTACTTGTTATTAGTATTCTGATGCTGTGCAGTCTTTTAAACGTGTTCTTTGGTTATCCAGTCAAGCTGTGATTCGCTTTAGTGCTTATCTATTTTCTAATAATACTTACTTAGAACAAGAGGTGCCCTTTCTTTCTTTTTTTTTTTTTTTTTTTTTTTTTTAAAGAATAGCTTCAGTGTCTTTTTCTATTTTTTTTTTTTTTTCTTTGAGTAAGGAAAATACCATTTCCTCCAGTGGAAATGAGTAATGGTGATGCAGGTCAATTTAGACTTTTATATTCGTCACTTGTTTACATAAAAGTAATCTGTTCTTCTGAAAATCTGTAATTTTCATGGGAACTGTGCATGAATTTTAAACTCACTCTTTTCAGTGCACCGTAGCATAGTTTTCACCTGTTTTCCTATGTTGGGAAATCACAATTGTTTTTCCTACTGTCCCTCTATGTGCTAGAAAATTGGTTTTGCTGCTGAGATTCTTTAGTGCCCATGTGTCTGCTGCGCTGCATGTTCTGCCACCTGGCCTATTCTCTCTGCCAAACTTCTTATTTCTTTGGTCTTGCTCTTTGCTGTTTCTGAAGCAAATTCCTAAACATTTTTTTCCAGTCTTCCTCTGCCTTGCTGTTTGTTTTTTTCTTTATAAAAATAAATTGTAGAACTGATCTAACTGTTGCATATCTGTCCAACTGTTCATGAATTTGCCCATACCACTGAATAAAATTGCTAACCCTTTATGACTGTTCTTAATGCTCATCTGGCTGCATGCTTAAAGTTTTTTTTTATTACAGAGCTCTCTTGTAGAATATTTAGATGGTTTTATCAAGTGATGAGTGAGTAAAGTTCTGTGTTCTGTAATGCAGGAATAAATGTTTTCAAGTTATAATATCTTGTAGTGAATAAAATGATGCTTCAAATCAGTGGATGGTTGTTCTTTGACAGTGGGAGGCTTGATTTTGTTAGTTGATATTTTCTAGGTGAGAGTAAGTAATAGCTTCTTCCCATAAACTCAGTAATCTTTTAATTTTGGTGATTCAGTCTTTAATATACATACAGTAAAGTGACAAGCTTCATGCTCTTAATTTTTAGGGCTTTTAGTCATCCTTAGAATTAATTCAGGTTTCAGTAGAAGCATTTGTTATTAAAGAAGACACAGACTCAGATATTTAATTACTTGATTTTCTTTTTTTAACAGATTTTAAGAACATCTGTGGATCCTAATGAAGTCAGTGAGACTCTCAGCCCCTAAAAACTGCCTAAATTTTTACAGTAATGTGGGAGGAGGGGAAGGATTAGGGTGGAGGGCAGGGTACTGTGAAGACGCCTGGCATGTATTTTCAGAAGACTTACGGTATTTTTAGCTAGTGGGTATGTTTAGAGTGTCATTCATTTTAGAGAGTAAGACCATCCATTTGATCTAGACTGCTTGACTTCCTAGTTTTTCTGTAAAATACAGTAGAGTTTTCTTGTGGGGATGATTTAGAGTTGGATGATTCTCACCTGTGAAAGAAATACTTATGCTGATTATCTTTAATTCACTGTTTTCTTTAGATTTCAAGAGGTTGTGCTTAACATTTCAAAATTAGTTAGAGGACTCCTTTCAAACTGCTAAATTATACCTACCAGAAGGCTGCAAAGCGAGGTATGAATGCCTGCCTAAACTGTAGCTGCTCTTGACGGCACTGCAAATAAATTATATATGTAAGCAAATTATTTTGAAAGCAGTAGTTTTCAAATTGGGACAGTGCTTCTATATGTGTTCATACACCTTTTGCTGTAGCTGGCTAAAAGGTGAATTTGAACAAGAATACTTTCTGCAAATTTGCTTTCAAATTTTCAGACAAACACAGTACACAAATTCTTCTTTCTGCCCTCTGCAAAGAGGAAGGAAGGAAAAAAAACCCCAAATCTATTTCAGTACTTTCTCAGAAGTTTGTTCGTATAAATTCCTTTTTTTCTATGAAACTATACTTCAAAATCAGCAAAATTCTTGAGGACTGCTAGAATAATTTTGCTTTTTAATGAAACATAGGGACTAATGAGAAGAATCTGTTGGACTTTCACAAAACACTGTTTCTAAATAAAATATATAACAAATGGCTGCTCACACTTTTGAGTCATTTTAATACTTTTTTTTAATCACCATGGAATTATCACATGCTTTTGCATGTTTATGCAGGGGACTGTGTGTCCTGGTGGCATTTATGGCTCCATCAGTGAAGTTTTTACTTTGCATTCAGTTTTGCTCAAATGTCTGTGTTGACCTGAAGAGACAAACAGAAACCTTTGTTTCATGTAACGAATACAGACATTACCTGGTTTAAGAGTTTTGCCTTCTAGTCAGTTCTTTTGTTCTTTGTGGTCTTGTAATTACATTTTCTTAAATGCAGTTCTCTTCACTGTTGTGGTGCAGAAGGGTTTTAAGGAAGGGAACTGTGCATGTGCAATAGTTTGTGTATGCTTGGAGTGCGTAAGCTAGGAGGAGAAAAATGTCTCTTATCTTTTTCCGTTATCTCTGCTTACCTCACTTTTTTGGGGGTTGGTTTCTGCCTTAAGAACACATTGCTGCAAAATGAATCTAATGAAAATCAGAGAGATAGTGCTTGAGGCATCATGGTGATTTTTTTTGCTGGTAAATGAAAATATTTAGCTGTACTCTAAGGTCCTATTTTGTTCCGGATAACTTGGTATTACATGCTGATTTAACTTCATTGTTCTTAGAGTGTTCTTTATTATAGGTATTCTGACTTGGATGTGGTTTTACAGATTTTGCAGAATTTTGTTAAAATTAGGGATTATTTTTAATGTATTTAAAATAATCAAAAGTGAGTGTTAACCTCTGTTGATAGTCTGGGAGTGGGGTAGCTGCTAGTTCTTCTGTATTCAGATACCCTGAGAGCAAGTCTAATAAACTGGTAAGAAACCTGCTAATGGGACTTGTGTTTTACTCTCCTAAGTGAGCAGCAAGGTGGCTGCCCTTAAGTCATCACCTGAACGTTGTAGTCTAAGTTGCATGCTGGAGTTTTTTGCAGTAGCATTCAAGGCAGCAGTGCAAAGTGATATGACTGATGGTATTTGTGGATTATATCAACATCAGTGGATTATCTACAGGAGGAGGAGTATTAGAAACAAGAATGAATAATACACTAAACAACTAACTAAAAAGTGTCTAATGAACAGGAAAGTAGGAGAATTATAGACTGTAGGATTTACAGTTGTTCTGTACTTGACATCGTTTTAGTAATTTCTGTAAGAAAGATTGGAAAAATCTCATGGAGGAGTGGCAGCAAATATTAGTCAATTTATTGAACAATAGGAATTGTCCTGAGCAGGGAGTTGAAATGTTTGATACGGCTATTCTGAGTTAACAGAAGGTGAGTTGTGTATGCTGTTGAAGGGGAGTAACATTAGACACAGCTGTTTATATCTTGCAAATGGAGAATTTCTGAGCAATGTTGTTTGTTTCAGCAAGAACTGGTTTGATCAAATGTTTTACTGGTAGGCAAAGGGCGTGATTTATTTATTTATTTTTTTTAAAGGGAGGAAATTTTATTCCTGTAATCAAAATCCACCACTGTATTAAAAAATAGCCTGCTTAAAACGTGGTATTGCTGGATAGCATTTCAGTAAGCTTGAGGCTTTGACTCAAAATAGTTATGGCAGCACCAAGTATGAGCCTCATCTGTATTTTAAAGTATGTTTGTCTGCCAAGCATGGTATTTGAGCGATGGTAGCATGTTTCTTTGTCATTTAGCCCTCTTGTAGAAAGCAGAAGAATCTGAACCAGGAATTAGAAGTCATTCTGATCCAGAAAATACCAACAGTAGCTTGCTCTTCGTATCTTAGTATCCTTGGTGTCTAGAAGTAAGAATCTAAGTGACTGGAGTATTCTGAATATATATTTTTGTTGACTTCAGTAGAAGGCATGATTACAAGAGTAGTTTCTTTCTAAATAAAAAATAATTTTGTAACTTTAATGTGTGCAGTGTTTCTAGCTGTATTTATCAGAGGCCTAAATTATTTAAACCATAAAGGAGCATCTTGCAAGAAATTTCTATTCCTATGATCTTTTTTTTTTAAACATTTAAATATTTTAAGTCTATACAAAAGACAAACCTTGTATAAAAATACTATATCACCCATGAGTAAGAAAAGTTATTAAAGGTAGGCACAGACTGAGTAATGAAATGGGAACATCAGATTCCTTAGAATAGCCTGTTACTAAGGGATGCTGAATCCAAGATAAAAGAACTCCTGTTTCTTCTAATTTCTAAGACTTTTTTCAGACCTATTTAATTATGCCTTGAATATATCCAATCTGATGTTGATGATGGTAGTTGCTTTGGATAATGATCAGCTGTTGCAGCAAAAGGATTCACTCAGATTTTTAATTTAGGAAGCAGAATGATGAATTTTTATAAACTTGGCCAGCAAACAGCAAACAATTTCCAAAGAAGATGGTAGAGTCTTGGATGCTGCTTTAGTCTTCTGTCTCCTTTCTCAGGAATCAGCAATAGTACATAGAGATTTAACTGGTTTGGTCAGCATTACCTTTTTCAGTCTTTATATTTCCATAAGAGTTCATAAACCTGCAAATAATGTTCTGCTCAGAGCTGAGCCAGAAATGAGTAATTTCCTTTTTTCCTTCACAGTACTTGGGAACTAGTCTGTAAGATTCTCCCCAATGGAAGAATGAGACAGGTAATATACTGGAACCAGAGCCCATAAGAGAACCAAATTTAAATTGAAATAGTCCTAAGAATTCCCTTTTTGCTTTACTCTGTATCTGCATGCTCAAAGTAGTCCCTTCATCTACCCAGCTGCCATTTTAATAGACTTTTAGGTGTTTCTTAGAAAGTTTGCCATTAACTTGCATCCGTTCCACTCCAGGAAATTGTCTGTTATTGTCTTTTTTCTTCCTAAAATACTCGCTATTCCCTGTATGAGACTTTACCCCCTTAAATATGGTATTAAATATGTTATTGATGGTAGGCAAAGTCATCTCATGACTATTCTGTTTTCCTGCTGTAACTGCAAACAAATGTTAAGAATCTTTCCAAAAAGAAAAATCCTCAAGGATCCTTCATTAGATGTACTCCTGGGAATTGGTAATAGATACTTGAACATCATTCATTTTAGGAGCAAGATTTTGATGCCTATTAAAATCAATGTGCATGCTAAATATTTACTCTGTTTGTTTTGAAATGTGTATTCCTTTTAAAACATCTTCTTTTGCATCTGCACTGTAAATGCACAGCTCACTGATGCACTAGGAGTAGTGCTTCACAGGCTCCCAGGGATATCAGTGTATTCACTGAATGGGACCTTAATCTCCCAATTCCTTATAGATGCTGTGCAGGCCTTTGGCTGGCCTTGTACAGGAGCAGATGGTATAGCAAGAAGGGCTTGCAAGTTCTGTGGGCCAAGGTTTACAGCAAGCAGAAGAAAAAAAAAAAAAAAAGAAATGTTAATATAGAAACTTGAAAAATCCCCTGATAAAGAGAAGGGAGACATGCCAAAGGGAAGGAACAATAGTGTTGCTCTGAAAGTGGTATTCTAAGCTCCAACATAAAACTAAAGCTGTCCTGATCTCATCCATGCAAGGTCTATAAAATCCAATTACTCTGATATCTGGAATTTAAATAACTAGAAACTTTATGTCTAGTCTTGTCTTGCTTTTAGCTTTCTTTTCAGTGGGAAAAATTGTCCAAGTCAGTGATAAGGAACCATTTTATTTGGGGAGGAGTTTTCAACAACACCCAAGGATGATGTCATTCCTGACACTGTTCATATCCTGATTCCAAATCTGCGATGGTGAAAGAAAGAAGTATGTATTAGGAATGCTGTATCATTATAAACCTATTAAGCATTGTTTTAGATGTTTTAAAACAAGTCTTGGCATATAGAGCAGCTTACTGGGTTTATAGAAGACTCATCTACTTTTTAACTGAAAAAAAATCATTACTCAGACAGCATCTGATAAAGTGATAGTGCATAGATTTTAGACTACAGTGCTTTTTTTTTTAATGTGTTTCAAATGGAAAAGATAGTAAGGGTTTTTTTTTCAGGTAAAATACTGCACCTTACTTTTAAAACATTAAAGGAGAAAGACTTGGAAGCATCTGAAAAGGAAGTGGATTGTTAAAGTTGCTTGAGAATTTCTTTTGCTGTCTGTTTAGGTAATCATAATTAAAAAATGCCTGAATGATCTTAATAACACATGATTCAACTGACAAGCACTAATTGCTCTCTATCAGGCCAAGAGAAGATGAATGTTGTCAAGAAAACCACAAGTCAGACAAGCTGATTCTCTTCTAGTCTGACACCATGTTCCCATGTACAAACCAGTTTTTACTGGAGTCTTTCCAACATCAAAAGAAAATCCTTGTCTTCCCATTAATTTTCATTGCTGGCAGGCTTGAGCTGTTTGTGACGAGTTACTTTCGTTACTATTGCTGGCCTGCTAATGCACAAGATTGTGCAAAGACAAAAATGTAAACAGGTTTCCCAACTTCTCTTTATCTTTTGTAGTTTGAACTGAATGCATTCTTACACTGGAATATGAAGCATTAGGTATAAAAGAAATTTTTTTTTTTTTTAATTGTCATAGCAATCCTTTTCTTTTTTTCTTTGCCCTGGAATGTGCAGTGCACTGGGCCAGGTAAAATAACATAATTTTTCTTCAGAGATTCTTTTTTTCTTTAAGACAACCTATGCAAATTATGTCACTGCACTGAAAAATCCCAGTTTTATATAGCAGATGCTATCTAGCAGGATTTCCTGCAAGATGATGTGTATCTAGTGCCATTTTTTTTCTCCCTTTTGTCTTAGACACCTTTTTTTGTCTGTGCTCCTTCTAGTCAAATTGAAAAGGTGTCCTTTGCTGCTTGACTTTACTGTATTCTTTGGTTCAGATACAAGTAGTAGAAGATACTCTGCATTTTTTCATACTTCACATTTATATCTGGGCATCGGTTACTATTGGAAGGGTATGGGTCACTTAAGCAGCCATATACCAAGGTAAAGCTGATGACCTTTCTTGTAAACTGTTTAAAAACTAGCGCGTGCTTTGTACTGTGTAAGTTCTAATTTAGTCACACCAGTGTTAATTATGAAGGGAGATCATACTATGTTTTAATGTAGGTTTGAGACTTTTAGAAATTTAAGAGAAAAAAGATAACAAGAAACCCTGGGATCTTTTTGTAAGCAAAATATCTCCTTTAACCAGATGTTTAATGATCCAACTTAAAATCTCTCCCCAGAGTTCACTGGTGCCAATTTGCCCTTTAATTAGATTTTCTGAGAAACAGGAGTACTGCCTTGGTTGTGAATGCACCCTTGCACTCTGGAAGGACTTTAGCTCGATCCACTTTATCTTCTTACGAAGAAGACTTGAGATCAACTTCTTAAAACTTTACCATACGGCTTGTCAGTTACCAACCTTGATAATATTTCCCTGCCAAATTTGATTACTGTTTTAACTGTTTGATGCCCACCTTTAGCATGTCTGGATATATGGTATCTTTATAAGGACTGATTACTTTGTGCAAAATGAAACTTTGAATTCTCTCTCAAATTTGACATCTGAAATGGAGCCCCTTGTCAACATCTCAGTATGCTAAACCTGGTTTAGAAACAGTAGTAATGAACACATTTTCCTTACCGGTTCCTTTTGCTGGCAACAAAATAACCTTTGATAAGGGGTAATGTTAAAGTGCAGAGGGAAGGATGGGTGAAGAACCTGTGAAGAGAGCGTTCCTGACTTGCTCTCCAGCAAGATGCCAGTCCTTCTCATTTACTGGGTCACCTTTGCAGGTATTGTTCCCCAGTTTTTGACTCACTGACAGTAGAAATAAGTAAATAAATCAGAGTAGATAGACAAGACTGTGAGCTGACAGTGGGTTGATTTGTCATTTCAAATCTCCCAAAACCAAAAAAATACCTGTGTTTTTCTGTCAAAACTATTATCAAACCTATTTGAAATTATAATAATCTGTGACAGTTTAGCAACATCACAGGTTATAAATAGCATAGTGATAAGTTCCTTTTCTTAATTTTTGCATGTGATGGGGGAACAATAAATTCCCTCTGTTCTCAAAAGGTGCCCTGAGATGCTGTCTGTTGTGCTGCCGATCAACACCCAGAAATATAAGGGGACAATTTAAAATCAGAGGGCAGAGTACTGTGTAGTCAGCCAGAGTCAAGATCATTCTGGGGCAGCAACAGGAGGGGGTTCTTTTGTTCCTACTTTGGTCTTCTGTAGAAAATAATGAGAACCCCTAGAGTCTGTCCTGAAATTATAAAATCCTTTCCTTCTCTAGAAAAGTGAACAATGATTAAAAAAAAAAAAAAAAAAAAAAAAAAGACAATGACTGTGTTACCTAAAAAACACCAACCAGTTACAGGGTCTTCTGAAAATAGCCACGATCAACTCTTGTTTAATTCTTTGTGAATTAGATATAGTAATTCTAGCTTGTATTTGAGTAAAAATATTTTTTAAAAATCTGATCCACTACCTTCTGCCTTACAGAACAGAGCAGTGTTTGGGGTATCTCTGATATCATAGGTTTCTAGTGGGTTTTGGTTTAGTTTTGGTTTGGTTTTTTGTGGTCTGTTTTGGTTTGGTTTTTGGTTTTTTTTTTTGGTGGTGTTCTTTTTTTCAGTGAATTATTTAAGAAAACAGTTTGGGACTTTATTCATCGCCTTTGTAGAGCAGGGCATTCCCATTGCTACTTGTGTCTAAACACAGTTACTCACCTGCTCTTCAGGAGCAGATCTCTCTACTCAGATCTGGTGGCCTGAAGAATTGTCCCCCAGTCACACTGTGGCTCACAGAGCATGGTGGCAGCACTGGGACATCTAGATGAGATGCTGTTCCTGGAAGGGGGGCTGCTTCTCTGTGCCTCTGCCTGGGATGGTTGCAGAGGGGCATGGCAGCCTTGTAGGTCCTCTGCTCTGGTGCAGGGGGGCTGAGGTTTCAACGTATACCTTTGCATGTATAATCTGTGATGTGGTGAGTACTCTCATTGGCATGGTTCCTGTAGCTGAGTGAGGAACAGACTAATGAGCGATAAGCAGTGCCATCTAGGGTTGAGCCTGGCCTAGGATTTTCATCCTAAGAGTCCTGTCTAAGCAGTCAGCCAGCGGTGGAAGGTTTCAGAGGGCAGAGTATATTATTACTCTTACAGAAATATGGTTTTCTTCAGATGATAATATGTATTTTAAAAGTACTGCACAGTGGGCCCTTTTAATTCTGATGTTCTATCAAAAATACCTGTGCCAGGAAGATTGCAGGATATTTTTGTTGGGTCTGTGATGTTACGTCAAGTCCGGGAAGTTCCTGGTGTGTTGGATTGTTCTTTGGAATTCGAGGACATTACCTTCCAGCTGACGCATGCAAGAGAACATCTGCTTGAGGAAAAGTTGCTGCATATATTGGAAAGGGAATAATGTAGTTTGATCGTACAGTTCAGCAAACCTAACCAAGAGAGAGGAGTTGCCCAGAAGTAACTGGGTATCCTGTCTGGATCTTGATGTCACTGCAAACTTTTTTTTAGGGTGGAGTGGGGGAGGTAGGGAGCATTGAAGTAAAAATGTTATCTTTTTGGTGAGGCAACATCTTAGATGTTCTGAGTAGCAAAGTCCTCTGACAAGGTGTTCATATATATCCCATGTATCTCCATTTCTCCTGCTTTGTAGCAGAGGCATCCCTTAGGGGCAAAGTCTGAAGAAGTCAAGTCACTCTAGAACTGACCTATACCCAGAAGGAAAAGATTTTGTTCTACAGATTTATCTGAGGTTTGTGTGTAGCTTTGGGGGAACTCATTAGACTCGACAGCAGATGCTACGGTCTTGTTAGTACCATCCAGAAAGGCCTTGTGGTTTAGGCATTGGATTACAGTTTTCCACAAAGAACCACATTATTTTAGGGTAAGTAATTGAAGAAGGTGCCAACACTGAAGTTCTGTCGTATCCTTCTGTGTCCATATTGCCCAGTCTGGGGCCCACACTCCAGTACTTGCTGGGGACACTTAAGTGTAGCCCTTGCACAGAACCGTGTAGAGCAAACCAAGGCCAAGCCCTGGTCCCTCTAACCCCACCTGTCCGTCCCTGAGCACTCGGCACATGCACAACGCAGCAAACTCAGGAGCCAGCTACCAACTACTGGTTGGTGCCTGTGGGCAGACGTAGGTTTGCATTATTTTTCAGTAATATTTATGTTCAAATGACTATAACTTATAATAGCAAAACCATAATTTAGTAAACAGTAATAATTTATTTCCCAAAGTGCTGAGCACTCTATGCCTTCTACTATCACCAAATTATAGCAGGATGTACAATGGCCTGTGGATTTTATTTCTTTTTCCTGAATTAGATGGTTTTCCTCGGTGGATTCACCACGTTGAAGGAATGTAGCATGGGTTTATGTGAGGAGAGGGACTTGTGGAATGGGGTTGCAATTGTCAAGTGCAGCTTGTGCTCAGCCATTCTTCCTAAATCTGTGGGCTTGAAGGGCCCCTTTTGACTCATGCACCAAAATTTTCTTCAACTTTAATTTCATCTTTAAAATTATTCATTTTCCAAGGAATTTCCTTACCTTTCAGTTGAATGCATTAGGCCAGAGGGTTATCTCTAGGCTCAAACTACTTAAAAGAAAGTTATTTTGAAGATGTCCTCCACCCCAACCCAAAGCAGCAAGCATGGTTTGCTTTGGCATTTCAGGTGCCTGCTGCATCTTCTGTTGGAATTTCTCCGTATGCTAGCTTCAGAGGGGCTGTTTTCCTTCCCCCCCCCCCCCCAATTTTGTTTATTTTAAACCCTTGCTTTTTTCCTGAAAAGTACCAGTGAAAACTTCTTCAACAAGTTCTTTCTTGGCTCTCCTGATCAAATGACTAAAGGCTGGAGTGGGAAGAATGTCTGGGCTGAAGTCTGTGATCTGCTGATTCATAGATAAATATTCTATAAAATGCATAGTTGTGCTGTTCTGAGTTTAAGGCTGAATATTCTTTCATGATCTGTTTGGGAAAAGAGCCATAACTTGACTCAAACTTTCCAGTTTGGTACGTCTTGGTTCCAGTATTATGAAGTTCATCAGCCTGTCTTAAAGGGAAGTCCTGGTTCTTGCTCCTATGTGTTGAACTTACACTGTGCTCTACATGTGTACTGAACTTACACATGTGCTCTTACACCGTATTGAGAGCCAGGTGAGTCAGTCCTGATATCCCCCTTGCAAAGCTGCGTCATTGTGGGTCTCAAACAGCAATATATGTGATCCTGGAGCATTTGAAACTCCTTTTTTGCGGGGGCCCAATGCATTAAAAATAAACCTGAATACAAAGTATTAAAAATCCAAGACAGCCGCTTAAGTCTGTGAGCAGAGAAATGCCCAAAAGCTTCTCTCCCTGCTTGGTTTTCCCCCCAAAAAAGGGAAGTTCAGAAAGGAGTTGGTCTATGGAAGTGTTTAGTTTTCTATGGCGAAGAAAATAAATGTGTTTGTAAAATTTGAACAGTGTTACTTGTGGGGAAAGAGGGAAAAGAGAAGAATGAAGATGTGTGCTGGAACACAGTGATATATAGTCCCTACTTGGTTTTCTGTGGGAAAAAAAATATCATGTAGCAAAATAAATTATGTACAGTGTGAGAAGCACTTGTTTTCTTTCTTGATCTTGTTAAAGCATTTCTTAACACAATGGCTTTTTTTTCTCAAGTATTAGCATTAATTACTGAAAATGTTAATAGGTTTTGTGGATTGTACAAGTGGGAAGAATAGCAACAACCTGGTATTTCAAAAGAAAATAATATTCTATCCTTTAGATTGAGCGATAATTCAGGAAAGTAATAAAAGCTTGTGAAATCGTATAGAAGAAAGCTTTATGTCACTTCACTCCTTCATCAGATAGAAAGCAAATACCTCATTTCATTGGCCAAAACTGTGTCTTGGAAATGACCCTGTAATTTTTTCTTTTGCAAGTCACCGAGTTTCATATATTTCAATGGACTTTTCCCTCCCCTTCTCGAATACTAATCATAAACCCTCCAACGTCTTGGGGCGTTCTGGCATTGAGCTTGCTGCATATGCTTCCTGTAGTCAACGTGCACGAATGATCACTCTTTAAATCATACAGTGCAAGATTTCATTAAAATTTGGAGAACCATCTTATGACTAGGTTGATGATCTCATTTTATCCGTACATGGTACTTATTAAATAAATACCTTTGAAGCATAGGAAACTGTCTGGGAACCGACTTCTGTTTCTTCCTCTGCTCTGTTATCTTAATTTGATTGGTAGTACAGAAGTCCTGAAAATATTTTCTAAGGGAAATATACATTGGAAATAATGCAGTGCTATTCTTAGGTCTTTCTGCAAACTTCCTACTTTTTTTTTTATTATTATTTTTTATTGGGACTTTGCTGTTCTTCAGGTGCTTTAACTTTCTATTTACTCTGAGATCCCTCAAGGGGAGGATTCGGTGAAGCACTGAGCACATTTCAGACCTGACTCCAAGGCAACAGGAGGTTTTCCAAGAACTAATTCTGGCCTTTTCTATGAGAATCCTTGTCAGCACATTTTCGCTGTAATGAAATGGTGAATAAACCAAAGTATTTTTGGTAACAGTGGTTCACCACACCTCTGTGATGCCTGTCCTTTGAGGATGTGCATGCTTCAGAGACTTGGGAATTACACATCTTGTACATGTTTCTGCTTTAGTTATGAGGAAGTATTTACGCCAACAGGACAGGACAGAGACTCTCAGGAGCGATCACTTATTGTTTCATTGTGGATAATAATCGGCCTCTCACCTTCTGTGGTTATTAACTGTTTAGTTGGAAGTAAGAGACTTAGAAATCTGACTGAGCTGGTCATCTTGTTACAATCAGTCTCTTTGTGGACATCTAAAGGAGGGATCCTAGAATTGTAGACACACTGGATGGGAGGAACCTCCAGCATGTCTCTAGCTTGATGTCCTGCTTGAAAAGGGACATACAGGGACATACATCAAGGGACAACCCATACTAGGTCAGCTCTGCTGTGGCTTTGTCTTAGCAGAGCGTTGGGAATCCCCATGCATGGCAGTCCCCCCCCATCATGACCTCTTAGTGCTGAACCACCTTTACAATGGAAATATCCCTTCTGATCATCCTGAAGAACCATTTTGGCTGTTGCTCCTCAATTCAAGACTGTTGTTACTGTTTGCTTTAGAAGACTGTTGCTCACAGCATGAAATGAGCTCCTCTTAGTTGTCAGGGTGAGTAGCAGGGCTTCTGTGTTAGAAATGCCAACAAATTCTTTTGAAAGAGGATGTAGCTATTCATCTGAGCCTTAAATTTTATCTATATGTGTTGTTACCTCTGCAAAGCGAACTTCTGTATTTGATAGAGAGAGCAGCAGTCAGAAAAAAACTTGATGAAGAGAAGGAGGAACCACCCAGCATTTCTGTGCATTGTGTTCTGGACTTTCCAAATTGGATTGAACATTGTGATTGAAAAGATTGTCAGCACTATGCAAATGAGAAAGAGAAGTGAAAGTGCATCTCATGCAAGTAATTTCTATGTAGATAATTTGCCATAAAAATTTATATTGCAGTCCTTAAAACCTTCAGAGATTTATTCTGTCTAGGGAAAGGTGATTTATATGGTATTAAAACACTTTTTATGTTCCAGTCCTTTAGATTTAATGTTTATTGCCTATAAAAATGAAATCTTCCTGTGGATATTTAAAAGTTTTGGTACTGTGTGAAATATATATTCAGCTTAGAATCTGAAATGCTTTAGAGATGCAGTAAATAAGTGATGGAGTGTTACCTCAGGTTCACTAGCCTCTGCAGTCCAGACTTACTCCGGGGCTGAATCCATTATGTAGGTAGCATTCTGCTTACCTTAGACATACGGTAAAGGAAAGCATATAATGACAAAAGTAATATCCAATTTTGTCGTTCTTTCTTGGCTGAATAATTAGGGCACTTTGTATAAAGGTTCTTGAAACTGAACTTGGCCTGATGTGTATAGTCAGTATTAAAATGCAGAAGTAGGTTTATTCCTTACCCACAAAGGGCTGGATTAAAGCCCAAGATCAGGGTACACTGCAGGTGTTTCAAGAGAAGAAAAGGCATTCTGCATCCTTTCTCTAAATAGCCTATACACGTGGTAATGAAGGAACAGGGCAAGGCAGTTGCAGGCATGCTGCAGTCCCGGGGAAGAGATGGACAAGGAGTTGTCTGTGTTCTAGGTTTATTTCTAGTTTAATTGTTGGTTATTTTTGCTACCCCTATTATTTTTTGGGCAGCAGAAGAGAAGAAACTGTACTTCTTTAAAATCATACTTCCTAACCTCATAGTATTGGTCCCTCTTCCCTTCTTTCCCAGATAGTTTTCTAGAGCATAATCTATTTGTCTAAAAATGTATAGAATACAAAGCAAGAAAAGTACAGAAACAAATCAAGTGAGTTTTTACACAAAAATAAAAAAAATGTGTGTAGGTGGTTGTTTTGCCTTGGAACTTCTTTAGTGGTGGTGCCCTGAAAAAGTAAATGACGTAACATGCATTGCTTTTTCCCAAATGTTTCTCATCGTTTTAGGGTTCATCCCACAGAAAACCTACGCAAGTTAAACTCTGAAGTGCGTGTCCCACTGAGCACTGATAGAGATCGGGGAAAGGTTGGCACGTCCTTTTGAGATCTTCATCTGCAACTGCAGAATCCTGTGTATTACTGCACACGAAGCATAAAAATTAAAGATTGATTTATAGTCACGTAGCTAATATAACCAGAGACATTGTCGGAAATAATTCTAAGGGCTTACAGATAATGCTTAATTTGCAGTGGAACATGAAATAGCATCTAGCAATTTCTTTCCAAATGATTCTCTTCTAATAGCAATCTAATGTTACTGTGAGTGCCTGGACAGGTTGTGCCAGAGCCCGAAGGGCTGCCGCTGGCCGCAGCAGGCGTTCAGCAGGTCGCAGCGGGGCGGGCTTTCTCGCACTGCCTCGGCCCCAGGTGGGAAAAGATGCAGCTGAGATGTTGCAATATCAGGCAACCAAGTGAATGGCACCAGTTCAAGGAGGAACTTTGGTGAAACTTCCCAGGGCTGTAACTGTCTGTGCCCTGGCACACGAAAGCCAAGGAAGTGTCTGAGTGTTGTAGCAATAACAGTCAAGTCTGCCTTAATGAATGTAGCATCTGATGCAGTGTGTTTAGCAAAGGTGGTTTGCTTGTTGTTTAAGTGGCAAAGCCAACCAGTTGTCCTCAAGATGAAGTGGGTAAGGCAGCTTGCAGAATGGGACAGACAACAAAACATCCCTAAGAAGTATTAGAACTTTTTAAGAAAAAACAAAAAAAATATACCTACAACAAAAAACCCTCAACAACAAAACCAAACAACATTCCATCCCCCCTTCCATTTTCATTCAGGTCAGCATAAGAACTTCAGAAAGCCAGAATCATATTCTAAATGTCTTTTTCCTGGGTGATGTGAAGGAAATGGAGAGGCAAGAAAGCAGAATAAACCTGTGGTGGGTTTAAGCAGGGTTTGACCTTTGCTTATAGAATTATAAATTAGAAGTTAGCTAAAGTTAAGTGAAAAACAGTAGCTGAAAAAATAATCAGGCTTCAGCTGGATGGTTGTTGATCTTTGTTCCCTGTTGTTCAGGTTAACATCTCTAACATGAAGTGACTGCTACATTTAAAACTTTTTCTCACCCTGTGGTGTTGCTGTGGATCCAGAGAATTTTCTGCAAGATGTTTTCTGTGTTCTGCTTTTGGATGACTGTCTCTCTTGGATGTCTGCAAAACTCTCATTTTTATTTTTTTTATACTGAAATACTGAACTCTGAAAAGCATTAAGAGGTTTTAGGCTCTCTGTGATGTTGCTGTTGAAGCAGATGTCTGTAGATGTCTTTGTATAGAAGAATTACCGTTTTATTTAGATTATCCTTTGTATATCAACCAGATACACTGCCAAAACCCAGTTCTGATAGTCTGATAATTCCATGGTTTTGTGGAGCTTGTATTCGTCCACTTGCTTCTTCTGCAGTAAGCTTAGTACTTAACAGAAATCTATTTCCTTTTAAATACATAAGAGTTCTAGTTAAAGAATATATTGTTTTTTTCCCTTTCTTTTCTCCTAGTCATGAAGGATCTAAACTGAGAGAAAGAAAACCAGTCTGAAAGTGAAATTTGTATTGTCTGATGTAATGTGTAGCATGTTGTGTCATCTCTAAAGAGGCATTTTTGGATCAGACTTTCATATTGTCAGGCCTAGGGTTTTACAATATTTAATCAGTTTTCTCAACAGAAGTGCTTTCTGGCATTTGGGTGAGGGTGTCCAACACCCTTGTCTGTATATATGAAAGCTAGAAGTTGGCTTCTCTTCAAAATTGTCGAGATAAAGGATGGAGATACTAGAGGTAGTGAGCTAGAGTGAGTAGCTCAGAGGTAATCCAGCTATTCATTTGTGATTTGTCTAAAAAGCACATGGGGATGGAGAATGGTGATAGCTTCAAACTTTTCACTAATAACCTTTATCTGGCTGCTACAGGTCACAAATTTGAATGATGATTTTGATTCAGAAAAAGCGATTCTTATTAAATACATAATATAGATAGGAAATTATTCATGAGGACCTGACTTTTGTTCCTAAAGGATTCCAGAAAACTCTGGACTTGGTTTCAGCCGCAGCAAAAAAGCGGGGAGGTAGTCCCACTGTACTGGGAAGTGTTGCTCTTTATTTCAGTTTCCATATAGGAGAGGGAGATATATGTGTGTATATATATATGGACTGAAAATCACTGTATGACAGAGTGCCTTGCAAAGATACAAACATAACTGATTTCCTGGTAAAGAGATCATCCCTAGTACATCATCGACCTCCCCAAATTGGTGGGAAGCAAAAATTACTGTATTGTAGATAACTGTACTGTAGAGTTTCTTTCTGTGGGTGGGGAGGGAATGAAGTAATCTGTTCCATCAACTTGTAAAACTGAACTAATTAACAGACAATCAGCATTGATTGAGACAGCTGCATTCTTTACTGAGGGATTGTAAACACAGAGTCTTCACAGAATTGTTTTTACTGCTCTGAAGTGCAAGAAATTGAAATTGTATTTGATAGCCAAAATTAAGGACTTTTTAGTGACAGTGTATCATAGCAAGGTTGACAGTGCCACTGCAGCTAAATCTGTTGTTTTCATTTTAGTGTGATTTGTCACAGTGAACAGTGGGGGAATTCTATAAATTATCAGCAAAGAAGTTTTTTACAGTTAAAAAAGTATTTTAGCTGTACTGTCTACCTTAGTTGTGTTTGTGGGGCAAGTAGGCAGTGGCTGTCTATAGTTTGGTGCTTGTCCTGGTAGGCATGCCTCTTACTGATTCTAAATGCTAGATCTACAGTATTTAAAAAAATATTTTTTTGTATGCCTTTGTTAATGCATGATTTCTGGAAGGCCTTTATAATAATTCCTGATATACAGTCTAGGCCATGCTGCTAGTAATGCTGATCTAAAAAAAATGGACAGTCCATGTTAAAAATATTGTACAGGGAATAGTACTTCTGATTCTAAACTAGCTTGCAACATTATTAACATTAAGCATGTTATTTTTTGTTATATGCTGTTATGCGTGCTGTCACCTCCAAGCCAGCCTCCTTGTGACTGTACATCAGCTAATTTTACTTCATGAGTCAATTCTGCTATTTTCATGTCACAGAAAATGAGCTTAACTAAGTACTGCAATATGTTGTTGGGAAACTGTGGCTGTGGGGCTTTGGCTTCTTTACTGATCGATGAGGCATTTCGGGTGCGTGGGAGAGGCGGCACAGGGAGGTGGCTCTGCCCCGGCTCAGGTAGCCCCTCTCTGCAGCCGTTGCCCCTTGTTTGCTCGCAGAGCCCGCGGTCCCACGCACAGCCGCGTGTGGCTCTCACCGTCCCAGGACTGTGGCTGTGGGGCCTTTGCTTCTTTCTCATCTCTTGCTCTTTCCTTACTGATCGATGAGGCCTTTCGGGTCATGGCAGAGGGGTCCCCGCAGGCCAGCTCTTCTGTGCCCCCCATCAGGAGGAGCCTCAGCAGTTGTTCAGGCCAGGCACTCAAGTCTCCTTTGCTCTTCGCTTCCCGTTGTTGCACGTGGGGTGTGTCCTCCTCTCCCGAGTGAATGGGGCTGTGATGGTGGCAGCAGTGTTGGTGTCGGGATGCATGTGTCACCGCGTCACCCCGCGCTCGGTGGGGTTCTTTCAGCCTCCTTTCCCCAACAGGGCTGTGTGCGATGGCCCTGTGGCCCCGTGTTGTGGTTTAATCTCAGACAGCAATTTAGCACCACACGGCCACTCGCTCGCTCTCCCCTGGTGGGATGGGGGAGAGAATCAGAAAGGTAAAAAGTGAGAAAAGTCATGAGTTGAGGTAAAGATAGCTTAATAAGTAAAGCAAAAGCTGCATGTGCAAGCAAAGCAAAACAAAATAAAGGTTTTATTCACCACTTCCCCCCGGCAGGTGGGTGCTCAGCCATCTCCAGGAGAGCAGAGCTCCATTCCCCATAATGGTTACTTGGGAAGACAAACACCATCACTCTGAATATCCCCCCCTTCCTCCTTCCCCCAGCTTTATATGCTGAGTGTGATGCCATATGGTCTGGGATATCCCTTGGGGCAGTTGGGGTCAGCTGTCCCAGCTCCTTGGGCACCCCCAGGCTCCTTGCTGGTGGGGAGGGGTGAGACAGAAAAGGCCTTGGCTGTGTAAGCCCTGCTCAGCAGTAACTGAAACAGCCCTCTGTTATCAACACCGCTTCCATACCAGCTTCTGTGAAGAAAATTAACTCTACCCCAGCCAAAACCAGCACACCCCATGAGCCCTCAGGTGTCCTAAACCACAGACACCACCCTTGGTGTGGGGGCTGTGAGGATGGCAGAGGTGATGGTGGCAGGGTGTGTTCCTTGCTGCGTCACCCCAGCCCATCTGATGGTGTTCCTCATGCTTCTTTCCCGGACCAGGCTGTGTGATGGCCACATGGCCCCGCAAGCCCTCAGGTGTCTTAAACCACCCAAGGCGCTGGTGCCGGCCTCAGCCCGGGTGGCCATGGGTGCTGGCCCTCAGCAGCGCTGGGCAGCAGGGTGGCTGAGCCAAGAAAACGGGGAAAAAACAACATGGATCTCGAGGCGTGCTGCAGGCAGCAGGGGCCTGTCCTCCTCTGCTGCTGCTGTGTTTGGCTTCCCCTGCAGTATCCCTGCTACGGAGCGAGCTGTCCCAGCAGGGGCCTTGGTTGTGGGGTCATGTCTGCCTCGGCGGGTCGCCATCCCCTCTGGCGCGTCCGGTGCTCCCGCAGCGGGGGAGTGAGCGGGTACACACGCGCCTCTGTCCCGGTTTCACGGGAGCCAGGAGCGCAGCGCTGTGCGTCAGAAGAGAAAAGCTGCCCGGCGGTCCCAGTCCTGGCTCTGTGCCCATGGTGGCGCGGGAAGGGCCAGACTTGTGCCACCTCTCTGGGGATGGCGTTGCTGGCCCTGCCTGGGTGCCTGGTTCACCGTCAGTGCCACTGCCGCCGTGTCCATGTTGCCTCTCCCGCAGGTCGGGCTGGTAGGGCGGGCTGGGCGTTTGCAGGTGGCAGCTACCGGGGTGATGCTGCCCGTGGAATACGCATGTCTCAGAGCTTAAGTGATCTGTGTGCAAGTATGCATGGGCAGTACAGTGAAACCGTGAATGGCTCCTTAAATCAGTTACAGTTCCTTTGGTTGCTCCTCTCACACTCTGGATAACTGGTAACTCTAGCACTGCTACATGTTGATGAGTGCCAGCCTCCAGGGACATGTGCATTTATCAGACCAAAACTGACCCAGGCCCGCCTGGCAGTTTTGGTGACTCTAGATGACCTTGAGCCGATTGCCCGTCCCCGCGGCGGCAGTGACCCATTCAGATGTCTGCCCTATCAACTTTCAGTGGCACTGACTGTGCCTACCATGGTGACCACAGGGGAATCAGTGTTCGATTCCAGAGAGGGAACCTGAGAAACGGCTACAATGTCCAAGGAAGGCAGCAGATGCACAAATTACCCCCTCCCAACACAGGGAGGTAGTGACAAAAAACAATACAGGACTCTTTTGAGGCCCTGTAACTGGAATGAGCGAGGATCCATTGGAGGGCAAGTCTGGTGCCATCAGCCGCGGTAATTCCAGCTCCAATAGCATATCTTAAAGTTGCTGCAGTTAAAAAGCTTGTAGTTGGATCTTGGGATCGAGCTGGCAGTCTGCCGCAAGGCGAGCCACCGCCTGTCCCAGCCCCTGCCTCTTGAAACCCCCTCAATGCTCTTAGTTGAGTGTCCCTGGGGCCTGAAGTGTTTTACTTTGAGAAAATTAGAGTGTTCAAAGCAGGCCGGCCACCGACATGCTGCAGCTAGGAATAATGGAATAGGACTCATTTTGCTGGATTTTGAAAACAGGACCATGATTAAGAGGAACAGCCACTAGAGATGAAATTCTTGGACTAGTGGAAGGTGCCCTAGAATGAAAGCATTTACCAAGAATGTTTTCATTAATCAAGAACAAAAGTTGGAGGTTCAAAGACAATCAGATACTGTCGTAGTTCTGACCATAAACAAAGCTGACTGGTGATCTGGCAGCATTATTCCCATGACCCACTGGGCAGCTCCCAGGAAACTCAAGTCTTTGGGTTCCGGGGGAGTACAGTGCAGAGCTGAAACTTGAATTGACAGAGGGGCACCACCAGGAGTGGAGCCTGTGGCTTAATTTGATTCAACATGGGAAGCCTCACCTGGCCCGGACACAGACAGGACTGAGAGATTGAAAGCTCTTCCTCAATTCCATGGGTGGTGGTACATAGCTGTTCTTAGTTTGTGGAGCGATTTGTCTGGTTAATTCCCATAACAAACGAGATTCTGTTGTGCTAACTAGTTACGCAGTGCCCAGGCAATGGGCATCCAACTTCTTACAGGAACAAGTGGCGTTCAGTCACCCAAGACTGAGCAATAACAGGTCTGTGATGCCCTTAACTGTCCAGGACCGCATGTGTGCTGCGCTGGTTAGCTCAGCTTGTGCCTACCCCCTGCCAGCAGGCGTGGGTAACCCGTTGAACCCCATTCATGGTGGGGATTGGGGATTGCAGTTCTTGCCCATGAATGAGGAATTCCCAGGAAATGCGGCTCATGTTGATGTAGTCCCTGCCCTTTGTACAGACAACCCGTCATTACTACTGACTGAGTGGTTTAGCGAGGTCCTCAGATGGGCTCCAGTCCTGCTGGTGTGTGAGCGGACAGTGAAACTTGGCTATCCTAGAAGAAGTTTTCATAGGTGAACCTGCAGGAGGATCATTGCCAGGGGCAGTCACATGGTCACACTCGGGCCAGGAGTCCAGCCACACTGCTGACTTAATGAGAGAAGGTTCTGGAGACCTTATAGTGGCCTTCCAGTGCTTAAAGGAGCTACAGGAAAGCCGGGGAGGGACCCTTGATTGGGGATGTAGGGATAGGGCAAGGGGTAAAGGTTTTAAATTGGAAGAGGGGAGATTTAGATGAGATATGAGGAAGAAATTCTTCCCTGTGCGGGTGGTGAGGCCCTGGCACAGGCTGCCCAGAGAAGCTGTGGCTGCCCCCTCCCTGGAAGGTTCAAGGCCAGGTTGGACGGGGCTTGGGGCAACCTGGGCTGGGGGAAGGTGGCCCTGCCCGTGGCTGGGGGGTGGAAATAAATGATCTTTAAGGTCCTTTCCAACCCAAACCAGTCTGTGATTTTATGGTTCTGTGAAACACCTAGCTAGAAAAGGCATTCTGCATTCCACTGTCTCTGCCTCTTTAATTTCAGTTTAGTGTAAAGTGTGATACTTATGCTGAACTGTAGTTGTCCAGATAAAATATTAAAACCTATAAAAATTTCTGAAAGGCTTCAAAATCTGGTATTCTGTTTAATTGTTGAGAATGTGTAGTGCTTGCTATCAGTATTAAATGCCAGACATATATTTTACCATTATATGTTGTCATGCCAAGCTGAGTCATTATTTGGGATTTAGATCTGAAAGAATACTAAGAGGCCTAAATGGGACTTTAGTAGTAGCAAAAACCTAAATAAAGAAAACGTTGCTTTCTCGTTTCCTATTTATATCTGTAAATTTTTTTTTTTAGAAAACATCCACCAATTGCATTCACAGGCAACTTCACAAAAAAAGCTGTATTTTTCCGATCATGGGAAAATGCATAAACCTTACAGCGTGCCCAGAAAGTCAACAAACTCAGACCAAGGGAGGAAGCATCTTAGTCAGGAGTCAAGGACCGTTCTCTGAAAACACTCTGCCAAATACTCTTCCTGCTTAAATTGTTTATCAAACAACAATTTCATTTGCAAGTAATTTTCTTCTGATCCTGTTTTTGTTGCTACTTATTTCTTAATACAAGTTCCCCATCCAGCTTCCTGTACAAAATGCTGCGGTCTCTGTCCTGTGCCTGATGCCCCTCTGGCTGTGCAGCTGCACCACAGAGCAGGTATACAGCTCTTCTGCAGGGGAGAAAAGACCATCAGTGAAGGAGCATGTCAGCATTTAAAGATGTAAAGGGGGCAGGTGAATTTAAGCATACTTAAGCATAGAGGAGAGTCACTGGACAGCATTTTCAAGATTATTTTGTTGGTCTACCCTAGTGCACGTGCCTGTTGTTAAGGTTTTTAACCTAGTAACAGGGAATTCCAAGTTATGACTAGTCCCATCTTTCCAAACCGTATCTGTTATATCTATGGTAGGATATGTTATTCATCTATTTTACCACTTCTGCCAGTGCCCAAAAACATGAGAAGGGAGTGAAACACGAGGTGTTACGTTAGTTCAAGTCCATGGTAATTTTTCCCATCCCTCAAGGAATTACTTTGTTGGAAGGTGGTTTTAAAAGTATTTTTAGGTTGCTTTTTCTGTATGTATTTATACTTTTGTTGGTAAATATTTTATGTCCAAATGTTAGGAGACAGCTTAAGTAGCTTTTGGATTGGTGATTGCATTTGGAGACTGAAAGATAATAATTGAGTGGTTGTTGTGATGGAGTTCGAGGTGGACAGTTGGTCTGTCTGTAATGGTTAACCATGTTAAAAATCTAAAAATAAAATTAATAACACGTCGTCAAAGGAAAATAATAACGAATTTTTGTTTTAAATGACACTTAGTGTAGTTAGGATTTGGGTGAAGTTAAATAAAATGTGAATGAGTTTGTTTTCATTTAGAATAAAAACAAAACAAAATCACCAGTTTTTGGGGGTTTTTTTTAAACACTAAGTTCCCAGAACCCACACTGAAACAAGGCAGTGTGTGTATATATGTATTATTGATTTATTGATGGCAACCTGTATTGCAAGTTATAAATCCTGGTCTGTGTTACGCTGTGGGTCTTGCTTAAGGCATGGTCACGCTTCATTTACTAGCGAAGCTTAGGCTGAAAGGAGAGTAACGAAATACTTTAAATGATGTAACAGAGCTTAGTTAAAGGGTTGAACTTTTTGTTACTTAAACCACTCTTTCAAAACTACATTTTGCTTTGATCTGTGGTCAAAAGAATTGTTTAATGCAACTCATGAATCTGATCTTACTTGGAAATAAGACATGAGCTGAAGTTAGTGACGGTGTTTTATTACAAAATGGCAGCGTAATCCCTTTCCACCTGAACACAGTGGCTGCCGCATTAGTGGCTTGAAAAAAAATGATAAGAAGAGTGCATTAAGTAGTTTGTAATTACTCATCAGTTAATTGTGCTTTTTTTTTTTAAAGGGCCAAAGCTCTTTTAAAAATTGTCTACAAAACATGTGTTTTATGGTGCATGGTTGCTGTGCACCTCCTAGCTAAAACCTAATGATTTGCTGGTATCAGAAACATGACTGTACTGTTGTATTTTCCTCACTGTCCTTCCCACGTGCAGCTATTCAAGTCCCTGTTGCAGGCATCCATGCGGGGAGGGCTGAGAAGGGGACCGGGGGGATTCCCCTCCTGCCCTGACCTCCTGCTCCCCTAAAGACAGGGACAGAAGCAGAGGGGAGCAGAAAGGCAGCGTGGCCGGAGTGGGACCCCGTGTGCTGCCATCTTGATAGAGTGGTTATTGCGTTCTCTGTTGCCACTTTAAAGAAGTGGTAATTTGTCTGCTGTGGTGTGGTAAGAGCTATGGTGAGTATGGCTGCTGGCATTGCATCTTGGTCAGCTTTTGATCAACTAATGAGATAGAAGGTCAAGCAGATGTATTTTACTTTGTGTCTTGCCTAGGCAAAGTTGTAAGCAACAGTGGATTTCCTTTGGTTTCCCATAATTTATTTTATTTGGCAGAAGAAGATATAGTTTGACTCCCCACCACCCTGTAGCTGCTATGAAAGTCACAAAGACGAAGCTGAGGCATTTTTTTTGTTTCTTTCCAAGTAATTAACCAGCATGTATGTGATGAGCTAACTTAAGTTTATCATGTAGAAAGCCATCAGCTGCACAGGGCAGGGAAGCAGGAATTTACGTGGTTGTAATGCGACTTACTTCATGGCTGGGAGGTGGTGGGTGAGCAGATTGCTCTGAGTTGGAGCAACGCTTGCTGCTTCACGCTGTACACTTGCTATCTGTCTGAAATCCTACCTTCTGGGAAGCCTCACTGCAGCGATGTTTAAATTAATTCATTACTTTTTGGCCTTTTCTCTTGTAGCTATTGAAGCAACTGGTCTGAACTTTTGCTTTTAAGTGGAAGAGTGTGAAATCTAATGCGTGGGAAGTCAGTGAAGTTGCAAGCAGTAACCCACTGGGATGGGAGCTGGCAGCAGGCTGGCCGTGGACGTGCTGTGTTTTCAAAAATTTAAGGGAGCCCTCTCCCCAGCAAACACTTGCATTTACTTTTTAGGAAATTTATGTCCTTTAAAAGTATAATGAACCGAAATGCAAAACCTAGCAGAGTGTTACGTAACTGATGGAGTAGGTTTGCTGACAGGTTTTTTTTTTTTGCCAGGTATTGAAACCAAACTGCAAGGTCTTTGGGTGAGGTAATGGAAGCTGGTGGTTTCACAACACTGTAGGGACTGTGCTGTGGATAGTAGAACATCTGCATGAGAGCACCTTTAAGGAAGTCTTGGAGAGGAGCAGCCTCAGAGATGCAGAGTGCAACGAGTGCTGCTGGGGTCTGGGTGACACCTTTCAGCAGGTTTTTAGCTTGCCCAACACTTGAGGTGAACACTTACCACTGCGCGGTAGCGATGAGGTGAAAGTAGACCTGGTGGGAACAAAGGTGGTGATGACTAACAGTCTCATGTAGGCGCTGAGGAACATGAGGAGGAGGAGAGAAGCCTTGGGGTTACGGTTGAGGATGCTGTGAGTGAAACCTGAACTTTGTTTCTGGAGAGAGTTCAGAGTGCATCACCAGCGCTGTGCCACTGTCACCAGCCGTGCAGACCCAGCCTGGGTGCTGGTCCTCGCACCTGGGGCTTAGCCCTGAATGCATGTGGTTTTGAGGAGGGTGGAAAGAGGGAATAAATAGTGCCAGAAGATGAGAACTACCTCTTGGAACAAATAGGCAATGTTTCGTTATTTTCCTGAGTAGGAGGAAAAGCTTGTTAAAGCCTTTATAGCTCTTGGACAGTCTCTCATTCTTTGCATTTTCTAAAAAGTTTTGAATTCAAGGTGTAGAAGAAAAGACAGACATAATTGTGTTGGCTCTGGCACTGTCAGTCTTTCCCTTTTGTGCATTTGTTGCTGGTGTAGATATTTATGTGGCTGGTTTATGCTGATAGTAGCTCCCTTTGAAAATCCGGTACTAGCTTTCCCTTCTTGCAAGATTTTTTGATAGGCATTCCCTGTGTTTGTGGTAATTGCTGGTGTTAATGTGAACAGAGAAAGCCACAATAAACTTTTTTTTTTACTTTTTCCTTTTGTGTTTTTTTAAGAGCCTGTTAGTTAAGGTTATTGACAGCTGCATCGGCACCTTTGGTTTTGTTCTCTCTTTGCTTTATGTGGTGGCCACCACACACGTTTGACTCATTGTCCAAAAGCACTGCATAGAGCACAAAATTTGTTCTCATTAAAGCTTGTTTTAAAACTTACTTGGAGTCAAATTACTTAAGTATGCGGAAATAAAATGTGTTTATTGAAATTCCCTAACTAATTCTGTGCGTGAAAGGTAGTTATCAGTTTGCCAAATGGCAAAATGCTTCTTAAGAAATGTGTTTTGTTTCATGCTTATGGCTTTTGATTTTTCTCTCCTTGGAGAGTAAAATGCAGGTATTCTGGTTTTTGCTTTGTGACTTGTTGGTCATTCACTGCTTATTTATAAGGCAGGGGAACAGTGGTTCTCGAGGTGCTGTGCTCTCTTGAACTCTGATCTTTCCTTTTGCTTGTGTTAAAAAGGGGCTTTAGAGTGAGGCAGCCGTGAACTCATCTTACAGAGAAGAAACTTCTTTCATTGTTGCATTCTTACAGTATGTTCTACCTTCCTGAGCACTTTCAGATTGGAATTGGTGCTTGCTTTTTACAGTCAAAATAGGCATTAAAAATTCCCAATGTCAGCTTTGTGGTTACTTTCCTGGTCATAATCTAGAATTTTATCAAGTGAGCATGCCTGCTTGTTTTTCCAGAGAAACACATCAAGCTTGCAAAGCAGTTTATAATTTCTGAAATACTTATTTAATCAGTACATAGGCTTCTGAACAGGTGAAAACTATGGGGTTTTTATGATTGAAAGGTAGATTGCCTAATATATCAGTCAGGGAAATGTAAAATTTCCTCAAGACAAGTAGGCTGTGTGTATGCAGAGTTGTGCCAGACACTTCTACATTGGTGTCATCATTGCAGTGAGAAATTTTCCTTTAATAGGAAATTAAAAATTGCAAAAAAGCTACATTGAGAGCTTTGATAGATCTGACAAATGCAATCCTGAGAGAGGATGAAAACAAAAATGAGACTGCTAAAAACTCCTTTCAGTAGCAGATTATCATGTAGACTGGGTAACTGATTGAAATGAAGATAAAGGGAAATACCTTAAATACACAGAAACGAGATTTCAGGGGAAATGGTTACTACTACATTTACTGGTAGAAATTTCCTAATCTACATGTAGTTGTGATTTGTGTCTATCCTTGTAATAAGTAAAACTTGGTTTATGGTAAATGTGTTCTTACCATCTGCAGCCACACTTAAGGCTTTTGAAGGCCTAGCCTAGGCATTGTGTCCATGACTAGAAGTCTACCAGAAATAAAATCAGTCTATCTTAAAGTTGTGATATATGTTTCTTGCTCCAGCGTAAGAGCTTTGTGGTAAATGAAGCAGGGATTAAGCATTTTTAAATGGGTGAATAACAAAATTTTAGGATACAGTTACATTGCAGTGCTTGTGGATGATTGTTACAGCTTTTTATAACTTTTTCCATGTGAAACAGGAATACTGGTTCTAAGCAGAGACTGAGTACTAGTTATGATAGATTATGTTAGAGCAGCTTCTGGGGGGATTGGGATGTTGAAATGTGTTCGTTTCTTGGGTCCTGAAATACCTGTGTCAGGGCCGTGGCCATAGCTGCGAGACAGGGGTGTCCAAGATGCGTGGTCAGCCACAGCGAGGGCAGAGGAGGGTGGTGCTGAGAGCTGGACGTATGAACAGAGTCAGCCAGAGCGTAGGGAAACACTGGTTTGTATTATTTATTCCCTTCACACTACTTTGAATGAAGAGGAAGCATAGCTATGGAGAAAGAGAGCGAGTGTCCCATCCTCAAGACCCTCATGTTCAGGCAGCTTCTCTCAGGGCCTGTCTCTTGCTGCCAGGAGGGGATGGGAACCTGCACAGTCTCTGCCTCTGTCGCATCTTTTCAGACTGGAGGTGATGAATCTAATTTTGCTGTTGCCTCTCTTCCCTCCTGGTGATAGAGCTGTGTCGCAGTGTTAAAAACCCTTCCCACCATCATGCTCTCAAATTCACATTTCCTGTGTATCCTTTCTGGTTATCCCATTTCCTTCCACAGTGTCCATAAAGCAGAGGGTGCTCTTCTTGTCCCTGGCTTTACTTTTCACACAAACTCTTTTTTTTAGTCCAGTTCCACTCACATAAGGAGAGCAGAGCAGGAGTGAGAAGACTTGGCACCATGGGGTGCTCTCTGCTTACAGTTTAATTTTCTTCTTCCTTTTGAATGGGGGAACACTTCCTAAACATCCAAGAAAGCCCGGTTTCTTTCTAGAATCGTTTTCCCCAGTGAGTAGTTTTTGGGGAGCCTGTGGGACTCAACTTTGAGAAATTCCAGCCAGCTGCTGGCAGGGCTGGGGCGGCAGAAGGGCTGGTTTGAAGCTTCCTCTTAGAAGAAGGGAAGGACTTTGGTGTGCTAAACCGGTCAGTTGTCAGAGCTGTGCAGACCTGCTGGCTTGGTGATTATCGAGGTATGCATCTTGTAGGGAAAGACATGTCAGCCATAAAAGAAAACAACTTTGAAACCCGTCTGCAATGAGGCTGGAGTTTTGTAATTACGTGGGGTCAACCTAATTGCAAGTTGGTGCCAAAAGGGGGGATTCCACCAGCCCCCCTTGCTCCAGCTGTGTTTTCCCAGCTCCCTTTGTACAGCGCCGTGCAGCTGAGGGGGTGGCCTGAACAGGGAACTGATTCAGTGCAACAGAAGTTAGGAGGGGAAAGGTGGGATATGTTTTTAGCAGGCTTGCGTTCCTGTTGTGGCTCCCTGCACAGCCATGCCATCACGGTCTGTGGCACAGAGGGTGACAGGGCAGAATGTACAGGGATGGCCCCTGGAGAGCCTAAAAGAGGTTGGAAATACTTGCATTAAAGGAAGACAAATTCACTTCGAGTTGGTTGTTGTTAGCAGTGAATTGACCCTCCTAGTTTTATATATATATATATATATATATATATTTATATTTATATACATATATATATTTTTATGCTTCATGAAAGAAACGTTTTAATGTTTGTTTTCTAAGTATTGCCTTTAATGACTCCTGCATTTAAGAGCATAGGACTTTCTTGTCTCCCCTCTTCCCACTGCCTCCCTCCCACCCCCAATAAATTTGTTTAAATGGGTCAAAGCAGAAACCCTGGAGAGAGTTCTTTAGTTATCTATGGCTTAAGCAGTGTGAACTGTGTCTGCCTTGGATCGATGGGACTTCGGGGCAAGGGAGGGATAATGGTCTGTCTTGTTCTCTCTCAAAACATGCTCCAAGTAGTGACTTACTTTTTGCAGGGGCAATTGAATGGTGACTATTTTTGACCAGAAAGTTTATTAGCCAGTGTTGAATCAGTGGAACTAAAGGTTTTGAGTCCTTTCTGTACTCAGGTCACCACTGCAGCACCTCTGAGCCCTGATTTCTCTTCACTTTTTATTGGAACCTTTTTGATTTCAAAGGTGTGGAGAATGATACTGAGACATGGTCTCCTATTTTTGTTACACTCTAAGGGACTCTCCGGTATGCTGCTTTCTGTACAGTATTGCATCTCCTTTTACTTAGTATCTATTTAGAGCGTGGTTACAAGGCTTGTGAAGCATGTATACCTTTGAGTATTAGATAATACTCAGGTTTGAAATCTCAAAGTTAATGCTACTTACTCCTTAATACATGCTTGCTTGCAGAAATAATGTGTTGGCTACATTGAATTTTTACAAAAAGTGGAGTATCTTATGAGGTTAAGTCACTAAAGTATAAAAAATCTGCTGTTAATGCTTGTGCATTGTAATCCTATATCTTATTATATTTAGATAAATGAAACTTGCATTGTAGATGGCTGAGATCAAGTAAGGAAGAAAAAAATAGCAATTTTCCAAATAGTTTTGATTTGGGCCTTATCAGCTATGACATAGCTTGAAGATTTAGTATCTAGTTCTATATCAGGTCTGGTATACGGGGCTGGATATCTACTCTTCTTCAGCTGGAACTGCATCTCACTCTATCTGTTGTTTGTAAATGCCAGGCAAGATCTTGAGCTTGTGGTCTTCAGCCCACAGTATTGAAAGGTTCAGTATAGTTGCATGCTGGCATTTCTGCTTGGCAGTGTCTGTACCTGAGATGTCACATAAGGAAGTGTTTTGCAGTGGGAAAGTAGCAGACCCGCCCCAGAAGGAATTCTGAAAGTAATGGCAAGGAGTCCGTAGTAAGTGCATTGTGGCACTGGTATCAATCAAGCAGTGAGGGTGAGAAGGTTATTCTTCTTTTGTCACCTGACTCTTCATAATAGCACAAAATAGGAAATATAATTCATTTTTAATCAGTTCTTTTTCTTTCTTATGTCTAAACTTAGAAGTATAGGTCTTTAGAAGTCTACTTTTCCATATGTAAAGTTGCTTGCTAGCACTCTTTATTGTAAAACAAAGCATTTGATTCTTCGGTTTACTAAAATTCCCTCTTACTTCATGATTTGTGTTTGCTTTGCTTTGCTTTAAATGTGTGCTTCCTTTTTAAATATAGTTTTCCAAGTTGCTGGCCGTACCAGATTGTTTATATTTTTTAAAAGCCTTCTGCTTAGCCGTTATATTGCTCTTTATAGTACTGCTTAACCACATTGGTTTCTGTTGCTCTTTTTTCTTGCATAAACTTAGCTGGGATGAATTTCAAATGTGGTTTATCCAACTGTTAAGTATTTCCCACTTTTCTGCAATAGATTTCACATATGTTACAGAATTCCAAACCAAGTTCTGGTGGACATATTGCCCTGTTTTTTTTCCTCAAAGTCAGAAATAGAGGGGTTTTTAAGCATTACAGTGACAATATTTAGGTCACTGGCTCCAGCATGCTGCCTAGCTTCAAAGCCATTTGTCATATTTAGCTTATTTCCAAGAATTAAGATAACTATGGTCCATATATTTCTTAGGAAAAAAAATGCTATCTTAGTTTTGTGGTAATAAACCTAAAGGGGGAAAAAGTATTGATCCTTTTGAGTTGGAAACTGCAGAAGGCTGTATTTTTTCCTCCAGAGGTCAGAGTGTGGAGTCACATAAGACACGTGCATCCATCCAGTCTTTCAGAGTTACAGGATTTACCCGTACAAACATGTAACTAAGAACTTGTAATTAGGCTTTTTCACAGAGTATCTAGGAAAAAAATTCAGTAGCTAAATTACCTGTCTGCTAGTCCTGTATGTTCTTTTTTAAGCCTGTAGAACAGAGGTTTTAACAGGTGTCCTGTAGGTACCTGCTGTCTGTTGCTATTTCTAACACGTCTGCAAAAATAGGAAGAGACAAATCTTTTGTTTTCCCATTTATTTCCCCATACTGGGTGCCCAGTTCCACTGGGAAGTATATATGCACAGTAAAGTTTCTATGCTAACCATCTAGTAGTAACCAAATCGGCTTTATTTTCACTGTGGTTTTTGTGTATGGTGGTATCAAGCGATGACCTGGTACATGACTTGACTGACTACTGGGGATCTGGAATTAGACCCGACAGGAGGTCCCAGGCTTGTTTTTTTGGGTCTGGTCCATTACAGGTGGTTGAGTTACAAACAAATGCCAGTGGTGTGGCAGGATTTCTATCAACTATTGGGGGTTTTGTGTGCAGATTGGAGGCATGTTAGCAGAGTGATGTAATAAAGACAGCTGCAAAGGAGACCTGCTTTATGTCTTGCTCTAGCATGCTCTCACTTTTCATTAACTTCTTTCTCATAGCCAGGTTTTTCTCCTTTCAAATTAGTAAGGGGGAAAAACAGTGCCAAATTCTTGGTTATATTATAACTACAGGTGACTCGGGGAGTGATGTACGCAGCTGAGTGGAGGGTTTAGCCTTTTTATCCTCATGTTTCATGGAAATACCACACAAAAGGAATAAATTGAGGCAGAACATTGAGTGCTGTTGGCTTATGTGCTGATAAGTCACCCATTCAGTCTATTGTGGTGACATTTGGAAGCACAGCACTGAGTAAAGAAACTGGGATGGGGATAAGGCACTTGGATGTAGCTTGGCAACAGTCTGTAGGCTGAGCTTGTACTTCAGCCAGTAGAAGCTGTTGGAAGATAATGTGGCGTTCATCAGGTGATTAAAAAAAGATATGTTTTGGGGAGGAAAGGGAGGTACCGTCTAGTAATTTTAGAGAAATGGATTCTAATAGTAGGAAATTATATTTTGTATTCAAGTAAGGAAAGACTTAAATGGAAAAAGAGCACTGCAGTGGCAGTATTACATACACTATGTCATTTGAAATAAAGGGTGGCTGAAGCATAACCAGTCTAGGCTGAAGTATAAGGTTAACCAGTATTTGCGTTAGTCATAATTTTTTTTTTCATAGAATAACTCAAAAAGGGTAAATCCAGTATCTCTAAAAGGCAGGTAGGTGAAAATAAACCTGTCTTGTACACGTCCAAGATCTGTAATCTTCAGTGGATTTGGGAAATTATGAGGAGGTGTGTATTGCATGCTGCTGTGCTGTGTAATGTTGTGGAAAAGCCATGAACGCTTTTAAGAAAAATGGTGATTTTTATTGCAAGAAGGTATCAGAAAGGTTGTAGAACCTCATTTGATGTTATTCAGGAGGTCAGACTTCTGGAAGCTTGGTGCTTTGTTCTGTACTGCTCTGTTGTCCAGCTGTCTTGATATTCCAAATGACATGATGTATGTATGAGCTTTTTTAAAAGTTACTCCTGTGAGAAACAGACCTCTGACTATAGTTCCTTTTTTTTTTTCTTGTTGTTTTGTTTTTCTTGACAGAGAGAGCTCGATGCCACAGCAACAATATTGGCTAACCGGCAAGATGAAAGTGAGCAGTCTAGGAAAAAACTTATTGAGCAAAGTCGCGAGTTCAAGAAAAACACTCCAGAGGTAAGGAGAAAAGCTGTTCTGTTCTGTTGAATTTCTTACAGTAGTATATGATACTAGGCCTATGTAAGTACGGATTTTTTTAAAGCTTTGTTTCCATTATTTTCTTGTATGTATTGCTGAGTCCACCATCTTGTCTAAGACTGAGTTCTCATCAAGCAGCTTTTGCATTCCCTAAATAACAAAATATGAATCGATATTTTTAGAGGAAGTATGAACATTAACCTTCAAACAAGCTTGCTCTAAATTTTGTAATAATGTAAAACCTGGAGAATTGCAAAAAAAATTCTTCCTCACTAATCCAAACTCTCTTAGCACTTGGATGTAGAAGGTGACATTTTGCTGCCTAAATAAATCTATATCAAGGGCATAACTTCAAAGATGCTCATTTTTCTATCAAAAATGAAATTAACTTTTGCTGTTGATTTCACTGGAAATGCAACAAGGTCAGTGCTGAGCTCCTTAGAAAACTCTGCTTGGAGGATGTTCGTCGCACACAGCAGGTGGTGTGTAAAAGGTGTCAGGACCGATGGTAGGCAAACCTCAGAAAGGTGATTATTGCGTGTAGGAAGCTGGGAGTATTTAAACTCGGCCGTGCTCGTGTTAACATGTGTACCATGTGTGTCTGTGTACACGTATGCATAGTTATATCAAAAATACGTATAAACTCATTAACTAATGAATGCGTAGCAATGTGTAGGGCTTGTTTGTTTGTTTGTTTGTTTTGTGTTTGGTTGGGTTTTTTTCCCCCCAGTGATTGCCAGCAATCTGTTCATCCAGGAATGTTCTAGGGTTTCAAAGCCCGTTCCAGATAACTGATACGCAAGTATTGGTTCTTTCCAAGTATCTTCCTGGGCGAGAGGAAGCAGGCAACTTTTCTAACCTTTATTGCTGCTTCTCAAGTAGCAGATGCTTCTTTGCTTCATGTTGGTACAGAGGGAGAGATGCTGGAGGATCTGAACCAGGGAGGAGAAGGAGTGACTTATGGGGAAGGGGGACCGCTTAACTGACACCCTGAGGAGGCTTTGTGGGGCAGAAATCAGTTCCATTTGAAGAAGAGAAAATTTTGGAACTGCAGCTTTTATGGAATAGAACTTTTAAAAAGGAGCAAAAGAATATGGAGAGTGAATGTAGTAGCTCTGAGAGGGTGAGGAATGAGTTGATTCCCTTTGCCGGGGAGAACAAGCCATTGGGAAGAAGAGGGGGAAGGAGAGAAATGAAAGCATTCTCAGCCTTCTCTGCTGTGATGCTCTTTCTGCAGCTTTGTTTCTGAACAGCAGCACAATCTCTAACTCCTACTTTCTCTGACAGAACTAAAAAATGTAAATGGGATCAAAGATTTAGAAGAAATAATTGCCAGCTGTAACAGACTTGATATGCAGTTGTTGCTCGCAGAGGCATGGAGGAGGTAGCTCAGATGTAGAAGGTCTGAGAGGGCCACCCCCTCCTGTCCAAGGTGCTTGGTGTGGTAGATGTGGCTGTGTAAGAGGCAAAAAACTGAGTGAGGCAGGGTCCAACTGTCTTTGCTGGAAAACTTCTCTTTACACAGAAATTTAAGCTTGTTTGGTTTGTGTTCACCTTCAGCTGTTTTCTGCACTCCCCAGAAAGAAGGGAAGTCTATGAATACTTCTCAAAGCTTAGACAGTTTTGGAAGACAGTTGAAAATTAGAGGGCAGGATTATTAACTACTTGACCTCATTTTTTTCCAAAACTGCAACTTGTCTGTAAAACCTACCCAATATGGTGAAAACAGCCTTGAGGTAGATAGGAAACTTGAGCCACGGACATTTCCAAACTGATACATTTATGTTACTAAAATATCAAACATGTTCATTTTAATAACATAAAAGAGTTCTGTAGTAGAAAACAGCTTGCATGCAGGACCATTCTTCAGATAAAGAAATAATCTAGTGTACAGTTTAATTTAAATTTCCCCGATGAAGTAACAACTTTCTTGGTATAAAAAAACCCCCAAATCACAAAGGTGGAATTGTTAAATGTAACAATTTGGTTTAGAATCTTATTTTACATTTTGTTTTTCATTCTGCATGCATCCCTCTCAGGGCAGTAGTGGTTTAGCCTGTTTCAGCATCTCTTTTCCTCTGCTGTAGCCAGTCTCCCCATAAATCAGGAGACAAGTGTCGATTGCCTTGACTTTCCGATCCATTGCTGTCTGGGATGTCCTCTAGACTTTCCATAAGGTCTGCTTGAAAGCAGTTTCTGGTGTAGCAGAAAAGGATTCGAAAAATTGCTAATGAACGTGAGGATACTTCTGTTTACTTTAAAAAATGTGACAGATCTGTTTGGCTCGTTTCTGCCTTCCTTGCAAATTATCAAATTGCTGCAAAAGAAATATAATATTTTTGTGTTTATAGGAATGACTCTAGGGCTTTTAATATTTAAAAATGTTAAAATACTATTTCTGACTTGGCATGCTGGGAGAAGACTCTAGGAAGAAGTGTCTCATGTTTGGGAACCTTATGAGAACAGAGAATTCAGTGGTAGTTCTTACATGCAGAAACTGTTAGGAAAGGTTCTTAATTTCAGCTATTGCAAAAATACTTTTTACCTCCTCACGCCATTTAAGAGGTCATATCAGACCTGCTGCTTATAGATGTTTAAGGGTATTTTCAGTCTCAATTTGTTTCATCTTGAGCAGCTACTGTGGAAGGCTGAGACTGGTCAGGAGATTACTTGAAACATCAATTTTACATGACTGTTACTTGGAAGGCATCTCAAAATATATCATGAGAATTGCCACCCTGCACCAGATGATTATTTTCTTATAGTGATAATTCCTGAATTATTGTGACTAACTGTGGTACTTCTGGGGTATTATGACCTCTCTGAAATTCTTGGTCTAATTCATCGTGTTCTCATATGCTGATTCTGATGTGAACAAGCAAATGTTTAATGACCATCTTTGAGAATTTTTGGTTTTTAGTCTCTAAATAATTTTAGTTGTGCAGGTTAATAATTTTTGGCACAAAGTGAGGATGATTCCTAATGTTGATAACTTTGCCTTCATTCCTACCAAGATTCCTAGTTGAGTAACTGCTTTTTGCTTACCTGTTTCTGTTTCAAACATAGAAAAGCTTGTGTAATACTTGCAGTGGTGCATAATTCTAAGCTAGTCAACAACAATAGTGAAAAATACCAGAAAACAAGTAACTGCATAAACCTATGCTTTGTAAATAAGTAATATGTAATTGTTAAAGACTCATGAAGAGGGAAGACAGTAATACTTAAGCCTGTTTAACCTATAACTCTCCATTGCTTTCCTTTATTATTCAGCCATGTAAACTAGATAATGCTGAGCTCGATTGGTTATTACCAGGCTCACCTGAAATATGGGTCATTAAACTGAGCACAGGACAAATGATCAGCTTGAGAGGCCTGGGCCAGCTGCTCTCAGGAAGTAAAATAAGAGAAGTAAAATAAAATAAGTTTTCTAATGTGAGAGCATGAGCTCTAAAAAATCAGGCAAATGTGAGGTGCCTGCATAAAGCATGTATTTGGATATAGGAGCTTATCCTGTGAGCTTGATACTTTGGTCACTGTTTTTTTTCCTGGTGATGATTCCTCACTGTTGTTGCCTTTTACTGTTTCTAGGTTGCACATGTGCTCTGTTGGTGAGATTTAGAAAGTTAAGGTTACCTTTGAATGCTCTAATGGACATCTGTATTTTGTAAAGCAGATTAAAGATTGGATCAGCAGAGTTACGGAAGAATGTGGGAGAACCTTTAAACATAGACAGCCTAAGTATGTTCTCAAATAAAAAAAATGGAATATTGGAAGGTGCCAGAAAACAAAACAGATGAGCATATGAATAGCGTATCTTATCACTGACTGGCCATGGCAGCCTGCTGACTCCGAGCACTTTTATAAATAAACACAAGTTGTGCAGCGTGACAGTGACGTTGCCGCTGAGGACCACGCACCGCTGCGTGTGCTCCTGTGGGCTCCTGCTCCCGTGGCAGCGGGAGCCGGTGCAGCCGCTGCCCAACTATTTACACTGTAGGTATCATTTTGCATGCTCAGTTTTGTTCTGCTTCGGTTGATCTCTAGCGATGTTTACCTGCCTACATAAAACCTGGCTTTCACTGTTGCCCTTGTTACATGAACTATCACCATCGTCCCCGTCTTGCTCAGTTACGTTCCTGCAGTGCCAGTGCCACAAAAGAGAAAGATAGATGAGCTGCAGAATTTATTGTTATAAAGGTAACAGTTTTATTCATGATACTGCATATTAGGGTGATGCATATTTTAAATTTTTACAAAAATAACATTATAATTGCAAGTCATAATTAACTGGAGGAAATGAACAGTTATTATGCAAGGGCTCAATTTTTTTTTTTTTTTAAATTTAAAAATCTTAAAATCATAGTCTCCAGTGCTTTTGTATCATTCTATTGGATTATCCAGTCTCTACAGCAAAAAATCAAATTAAGCTTAAAAAATAAGAATATTAATTCTGCTGGCTGAATTAGCTCTTGAAATGAGAGGAATGTCTTCCTAATTGTTGGTAGTGAACTGTCCTTGATTCCTAACAACTCTGCACAGTCAACTTTGATCTAACATTTGAAACAAAGTGAAAATAATAACACGCCTAGAAAAAGTACTGAAAAATATACAGTTTTTTTGAAAATAGTTGATGCTCTCAGTGTGTGTACATAGGGGTGAATATTGATTTGCTGCCATCTAGAGCTGGGTTGTTCTACTTTCTTCTCTTTTTTCTTTTTTCTTGTTTTTTTCTTTTATAATTTTTAAATTTACTTTCCCTGTGTGCCTGAGAGTGTATGGATGTTCCTTCCTCCCCTTCATCAGCATTTTTCCAGGAACATTAAGGGCTCCTGTTAATCTTGGGGCCTGAGTATGGAAGAACAGACAGGACATTTTTATGTAAAAATTTGCTAACATAATATGACTAAATGCAGTTAATACAATTTATAAATATTAAATGTCTGAGTACATGGTATAAAATAAAAAAATGCTACCTTTCTATTTATTTCCTACTTATTACTTAAAAATTTTTTCTAGAAAAAGGAGGAAGAAAAATGCTGCTTAAGTTCTCTCTTTCTCTTTTCCCATGGCTTTGAAAAGGAGAATTTACGAGATTTTTGTTAAGAAGAAATGAATTTGCAGTGAAGCAATTTGTTAGAAAATAATATTTTCTATTAATTTATGAGTCAAATGCAAGTATCAATATTTAATTATATTTAAAAGTTCTGTATTTTAAAAATCATTTATTTAAAACATTAGTAGAATGTTAAATACATAGACTACTGTCCTTCTTGAGTTAAAACATCACCATTCCCTTCTATAAAAATCAAAATTACAAGAACAGAGAAGTATGATTTACCTTGCAAGTTTGCAACTGAGATGAATACCTCTTCTTCAGGATAATGATATTTAGGTGCCAAGTCCTCCCTTTCAGTATTTTTATGGAATATTACCATTTTCTGAAGAGGTTCTGTTTGCAAGGTAAATGATGTTTATGATAATTTGTACTATATGGGCTTGTTATTTCAAAAGCTAAATGCAGAAGTATATTATTATTATATTATTATTATTATTATTAGACTTTTTTCAGAAAAATAATATAGCTTCATGTCTTAAAATGTAATCTAAAAAATAGTCTTGTGGAGTCAGTTAGGTTAAATCAGATCTAACCTTATCCTGGAGGTCCCTTATTCATGAGTTCTCAATAATTTTGCTGTCATAATTTAATACATATTTGACTTCAGCATATTCTAATTGTTAATAGGAAAAACATCAGTGTTTCTAACATGCTTTTCTATATTACGATCACTTACTGCCTTTTCACTTCCTTGAAAGTGAGGGAACAATAAAAGAATTGTAATTCACAGTTGTATTTTTCTAGGATTCTCTAAAACTGACCTCCATTTTTTTGCACGTTGACCATTCTCACCACTGTTAATTTTTTATTTCTTTTTTCTTTTTTTTTTTAAATTGTCTTTATCACCCACAAAAAGCGAAGCCAGAATCTCTGGCAGATGGCATCTCCCCTGCTATTTGCTGTGCACACATTACTTAATGTTCACAGTGATTCTTGCTGTAGCTCAGTGCGTTGAGGAACAGCAAATCCAAGCCAGGAACGAACCTTTTTAACATGTGAGCCTTTATCTGGTGTACCTGCCTAATTTTTCTGTGTTGCAATATAGCTGTGAATCTGCCCCCCTAAACACTGGGTCAGTTTGTTGATTGAACTGGCATCCTTGGTTCAGTAAAACTTCCGTTATGGTTTGTTTTCCAAAAGCAAGCAATTTTGCTTTTCTCAGCAGGGAAAAGGTGGCAGCAAAGGTTGTAGGTGGGCAACAGGCTGTTGGGTTGCAGAATCTGTAGAATTTATTTTGAGATAGCAGGACTTGAGAAGATCCTTTTACAAAATGAGGCCGTGTTTTGGGGATCATTAGTATGTAGGATTCCACAGGTAACTGTGTAGCTGTACAGCAGCATTTGTAGGTGTCTGGAATTTAGGAAAATAATTTCCTTGACCTGCAGAAGTAATGATTTTGCATTACTAGGGAGAGAAGTTTCATTTGAAGCATTTTTCTGAAACCATACTATCTAGGACCTTTTGAGTTACTGTCTCTCTCTGTTTTCTTTAAAAATGTCCTTAAATCAAATTTCTACATGTTTACCTGAAAAGGTTTTTTTGTAAAGCTGAAGATATATGGGTGATTACTTTATTCAAGAGTTACAAAAATATTCAAGAGGGAGACACATCTGATTCGACTGATGAACACGTTAGAGTAGTTGAAGAAATTAATTACTCTGAAGTCACTTGCTTGTAGTAATTTAGATTTATTTCATTTAAGCATTTTTCTGGTTAAACATGCTTGACAGCTGAAGAATGCATTTTTCTTCCAGCAACATCAGTTGCAGGTATTAGATTTCAGTCATGTCAAGGGTGCTGTATTTTCCATGCAAAATAGAATAGGGGATATTTTTGGTATTACTGTGGTATACAAAGGGACATACTTGTAAGCAAATATTTAGAGATTAATCTCTCTTGTTAACATTAGATGCTACTATGAATTTCTCCTGTCACTAAGAATGAAACAATGCAAAGCAAATAGTTTGTTTTTCTCAAGTTGTACTTGCCTTTGCTTGAACTTTCCAGCGTTGACCCATTTGGAAGCTGGCCAGAGTGAATGGCTGGGGCAGGGGAAGGGTTGGGGAGTGGAGTGGAGGTGTAAAAGAGGAGAGCATTTTCAAGGTCAGAACTTGAAAGAAAAGATTTGATCTTACAGGACATTTGTCATCCTTCCTCCTTAAGAATGGTTGTAGTTTAAATAAGTGTGCATTAAGACTAATAACACGATCTACTGGATGCGTCATTGACTATTTTTTTAAGGGAAAATACTTTCATTTATTTAGTTGAAATAGCTGAGATTTTTCTCACTGTGGTACCAACAATTAACCACCCATTCTTACCTTCTGTGATATGTTATTTATAAAGGGATATGTAAAACAGTCAATTTCTATATAGATCACAGAAAGATGAGACTGGGTACTCTCAAAGCAGATCTGAAGTTCAGTTCCTATATTTGTTTTGAGCAATTTGAACAATAACTTATTTTCAAGATTCAACTTATAAGAATAACAAGTAAACATGATACCTGCTCTTCCTTCCTACGTGTATTTGCCAAGAAGAAATAATTAAACATCTTCAATTGGTACTTTCCCTTTTAACTTTGTGAACAAATATGCTGTAAACCTACTTCAGTTCATCCACTGGACCACCTCAAAGTCATTCAGGTGTAATTAAAGGAACAACTTTTTCGTTTCCTGTTTTTTCAGAAATGGAAAAAAACAACCTGGTAAATGCATTTCTTTTTTCAAGCCTAAAAAGCACTAATTCTTTCAAAGCTTTAAAGCACCGTTTGTGTTGAGGAAGTAAGAAGAGATCCAAAGCTAAAGCAAGCTAGTTTTTATAATTAAGAAAATACATATATTTCTACACATAATTACGAATTGTAACAAAAGCTCAGTATTAAAATAGGTCCACTGAATCCCTGGAATTGTGCTTGCCAACTAAAACACCTACTATGAATTTAGTAATGGGTTATGCAAACATAAATTACAAGGCCAGACATTTTAAAAGGAAAAAAAGTTGATTTATTGTCACATTGGAGACACGGCAGGATAGAAGCACAATTTCATTTTTCCATATATTCATCAACACTGCAGATGTGTTAATGCAAAAAGAATTCTAAAATAAAAATGACTCTTAACTTCAACTGCTTTAATTCTCATATGTCATTTAATTTACTTAAAAACTGTTTCCAGGATGCTCGCCTCTTTTTTGTTGTTTGTTTTTTGTTTTAAGCAAGCAAAACATACTAAAAATTTCTGGAAGAAAAGAGGTTTTAAGAGTATTTTACAAACATTTATCCCCCTAAAAATTTACCTCAAGACTTCATCCAAAATTAACCATGAAAGAGCAGTCCTGCAGAAAGTTAGGGTATTTAGTGTTTAACAGGAAAGCTTATAACTGTAATCTGTAACCTAGTCATTTTGTTTGTGAACATTTTCACCCAGGAGATTTATCGTTTCTGCTTTTGTTTCAAGCAGATCCAACTTTTCACTTCAATATAAAAAGTAAAGTTGTGATGCATCCCTGGTGCTATTTATAATTTTTGAGGATTCTTTTATTTTATAGTCAAGTTGTAAATATTTAGGCCAGCATCAAGACAGTATGCAAATAAAAGAAGTTTTATTAATAACCATTATCTGGACCCTGGTAATAAATATGTATGACTCACATAGGAATAAACCCACCCAATAAATATAAAAGCCATACAAAACCATTAACAATTTTTAATGGACTTGCAGATGGAATAATTTAATGCAACTGTAGTTACTCAGGTTCCAACTCCTGTAACTGTTTCTCATCTGCTTGAAAGCTTTCATCTGAAATACATTGCTACCATTCATGATCCACCTTGTCTCTGTTTAAAACCATAAAACTGTGGTTTCACAATTTTTGAAGCACTAATGCTTATTTATGGCTATATTTCTGCATTTTTAAAGTATGGAGGTCGTTATTTATCTGTGGAACATCCGCTGACTTTTTTTTAGAAAGAAAGTTTTTATCAGAAGCTGCAGCATTAGACCAGTGTTCAGCGGTAAAGATAGGGATGACCAGTCCGTTGAGTTGGAAATGAGCTTTTTGCATGTGCTTTGCTGATCTTAGATACTTACTGTAACACAGGAGTTACACTTGGTTAGTTTGTACAGCAAATTTTACAGATCTGTGTATTGGGGGAATTTTTCATCAATTATTACTCTTAAAGTTTAAATCTGTTAAGGGCTAGCATTGAGCCCGTGCCCGTCTGCCTAAAAACGCCTTTGTATGTTTTCTTGTGGTTCTCTGAAATCAAGGAAGCAATGAAAAATATCACCTGCTTCAGTTCATAAACAAGAGTAATGATTGCTGTTTGTTGAACTGGCTAATATCGATACAGCATCAGTGCATCTTGTAAAGTCTTCTGCTGTGGTTTTCTGAATGTTTTATTTCCTACTGGGTAAATAACTGTGCTTTAAAGTATTACAAAGTGTATGTCAGGCTCCTCAGTTAGTTTGTCTAACCATGGTGGGGGGTGGGTGGGTGCATCAGGGACCTTTTACTGGGGAGGAAGTCACAAGAAGAAATTCTTGTGTATAGGCTGAATCCTGATAAATGAGCTGTTCTGTGAGAAAAGGGACTTGTAAACATTCTGGAGTTTTGAAAGCTCATTTTAAACTTAAGCTTTCATTTAGTGCGAGATAGTGCTGGGGGTGCCTTTTACAAACGCCTGAATGTGTTAAGACTTCGCAGTCCTGTTTGTCAGAAGTGATTTGAGCACTGAAGGGCTGAACTCTTAGGCACTTTCAGTGCACTTCAGGGCATGTCTACACCTGCAGTGTAGCTTTGCTAAGTCTGCCAGCATGACCATGGGTTTCAAATGCGGCTTCGTGTGTTCCCTGGCCGCTGCCCTTGGCTGTCAGAAGCGTGCGGCTTCCTTTCAAGCTGGCTGGCTGAGCACGGCTTCGAGGACCGTGCTCTGAAATGCCAGACCTCGGAAGGTTCAATCAGACAAATTAACCTCTTGCTGATTATCCCCTTTTCTCCCCCCTTTGCTCTGATGAGTGGCTGAAGAACTGGAGCAGGCGAATGAGAATCACTAGGTTTGCGGTAGCGACACGAAGCTAGAGGTGGGCTTGGGGCTGTAACCACCTGCACCGCCTTGGCAGGAGCCAGGCTATTCCCCTGCATCACAGCCGTGCCCTCCCAATACCTGATCCACTTGACTCTCTGGAAACACCATCCATTGCTCCCTGTGCAAGCTTTGCAGAGCTTTCCTGGGCTGGGCAGCCCTCAGCGGGAGGAACTCGGATCAGATTTGCACATCCCTTTGGCACTCTGTTGCAATCTGATCTTGCTTTCTAGCAAAAATCAACTGAGCAGTTGGTTCTTGTGAGTGGACAAAGGTCTTGATGACAGGCAGTGTGTGTGGGCAGTTCTTGTGCTGCTTCTATGAGAAGGGAAGGAAGAGAAACGCAAAATGCAGTTCTATCTTAAAAGGAAGAATTAGCACCACCAGTAAAAGTTAATTCTGTTTGGGCATGATTTCTTTCCTTGCTGTTCTGCTCCTCTTGTCACGCTGTGCCCTCTGGGGGGACATTTCACAGTACAGAGCAGGGCCCATCACGAGCCTGACTGCAGACCTGACAGGACGGGATGCTGATGAGATCAGGAATATCAATCCTGAAACTCGGCTTAAAATCAAGGGTTGAATGTGGACAACAGCACACTGCAGCTATACAGTCTCCCTGAGTGTGGTGTACCTTTAAACCACTCCATCTTTCTGCAAAAAACATGTAGTACTGCCTACTATGGTGCACTTGGTTCATCCATGCAGTTAAAATAAGGACAGCAATAAAGGAATGAAGTGTTGCTTTGTTAGGAAAGGGAAGATGTTCTTAGTCCACAAAAGAAAAAATAAAAAATCAGGTAACTGGTTGAAGTAGTTCTTCAATTAAAGTTTGATAGAGCAATAAGCCTGTTTAAAATGTACTTTCAGTTACAGGAAAAAGCATATATTAAGCTCACCTGTTGAGAGGATTATCTCTGCTAAACACACTTATTTTATATGAGACCAAAATAGATCCTTAAAAAAATTAATACTGAAATAGGTTTACAGCTGATAGATTTCCTTCAGACCTGTTTTGTGGTATGCTCATCTGCTTTTTCAGGAATTTTAAGCATTGAAGGAATGAAGTCAAAGCTGCTGCTTGTCTTTGAAATGGATGCCTCTTTGATAAGCCTCTGATCTCTGTACCCGGAGTTGTAGCAGCAGATTCAAACACTGATTGTAAAATTGGGAGACTAAAATGTAGCCATGACAGCTTCAAACACTCTGTCTCTCTGTCAGATTCAATGCACAGGACATTGCCAGGAGTTAAAACGATGCAAAATTAAAGTAGCCTACTAAATTTACCTGCCATGGAGAATCCACAAAAGAGCTGCCACTTCTAATCCTCAAATTCGTTTCAAATTATTATTTTTTCAAATTGGACTCCCTGATCTCTTCAGCTCAAGCTGTTGTACAGATTTGAAAAGCTGTCTCTTCTTGTCAGATCACTGGTTTAATAATAATAATATCTTAGGTTTATATAGTCCTTTTCATCCTGCAGCTTCCTAAAGTGCTTTACAAGCTTTATATATACAAAATCGTGCAACTACCTCTTGGGTGGCTGGTGCTAGTCAGCCAGAGAAGTGGCTGGCAGCTTGTTACCCTCGCCTTCCTTGTTCACTTAAAAGCATCAGGGAAAAGTAGATGATGTGGAGATGATCCTGGTTCATCCCAAGGGGATGGTGCCTTCATCTCCTGTGACTGGGAGCTAGAATCAGTACGGGGATGTTCTGTCCAACCCAGAACTGGGCACACCGTGAAGAAAAACCATCACTGTGGTCTTGTAACCCCTCTGCTAGTTTTGTTTTGTGATTATTTTTTTTTTTTATTTTAGTGTCCTCATAGTCGGAAAAATAACTTAGTCTCTGAAATTTGGGAGAGCAAGAGGAGTAAATTTGCATGACTCCTTTCAAAAACATACATGTGAAAATGCAGGTACCTTGAATATAAAGCAGTTACTTAAAAAAAAACCCAACCAAACAAACCCAAACCTCTACCTGAATATTCTCACTCATCTGTATTTGGTGGAGACTTGGATGGACAGCTAGTTCTAACCTGTCAATCAGTGTGTTGCAGTAGGTTTTTTTTTTTAACCTCCAGAAGCTGAGGATGACCATATGGAATAGATTTTTGTCAAATTAGTTCTAATTCTTGAGGTCATAATTTCTGGGAGAAGAGAGATGTACACTGCTCATTAGAGGAAGAGGCACAAATGAGTTGAGCCACTCTTCATTGGTTTCTGAAGGAAAAATAACACAAGAACACATTGACGGAGGTTTAGACACCATTAATATCATGAGACCAGTTTTCTGTAGTGATTGATTGAGCTTATTTTTTTTCTTCTTAGCATGTTATGTTACATTTTTGATTGACTTCAAACTTGCCCTTTTCAAGATGGCTGATACTGAAAGGCAACTATATTAAAAAAAAAAAAAAAAAAATCAAGCTCCTTTGTTCCTAAACTTAAGAGCCACCGACACATCTGAAGAACATACCGCGGTGATGTGTTTATCTGCAATTTGGATCATGTCCAACCTCATAACTTTTTAAAATGATCTTGAATTTTCTGTTCTAGATACCATTAGAGACCATTTAGTCTGTCCAGATTCACATCAAATAATCTTGTCTTCTTCCTTACCTACCATTTGGGGGCATAGGGAATGCTAAAGAGGAAGGCTCCTCTTCTGCCTGAAGGGAAGGGGTTTTACTTCAGTGGTTCTTGAGAGCCAGGAGGAGGGAAAGACGGAGATCCAGATGTGGTCTCAAAGGTCTTAAAAATGTGGAAAAAAAGAAAGTGTACATCCATAGACACTAATGCTAATGGACACTTATCCTGTCTCTGGCTGTAAATTATTGAGATCCTGCTTCTATCTGGTAATGCAACTTAATCAGAATCAGGTTTACTGCTTTGACCCCATAGGGAACCTTCTAATTTTGTGGTTTTACATTTTGTCTAGTCACTGTACTGGGAATCTTTGTGTGCAGCCTCCTGGTGGCATTTTGAAGACACATGCTGTTATATTTACCTAAAAAACTAGTATCAGAATGCTACAATTCAGTGCCATTGTTTTTTCCTACAGTCCTTCAGTTGATGGTCAGTTGAGAGGCTGCAACATGGACAGCAGTTTGCAGGCCTGTCAGGACCTGGAGTGACTGAAAACATCCCTATGCCATGCCTTCCCAAGCAAAATCTCCCACGGCAGACTACTGCTGAGGGCTGTCCTGTGCAGGGCACCTCTTTCTACAATTCCTGCATCTTGCAGCCTTTTCAATTTGCAGGTTTTGCATTTCCATCTCTGTAAATAATGCCTGTGACGTTGCACACTGCCTCCTCACAGCTTTGGCACTGGGTTTGGTTTTTTCTTTTGGTCTCCCAATGAGCAGCAGCAGCTTTGTAGGCAGGAAGAAACCTGGAAATCAGCTCTACAATTTGCTTTACAATCTTGCATGTAAGTTGAAGGTCAGTTATTGGGGTTGTTCAAAGGCACAACTGTGGCACAGCGTTTATAGCTCCTGGTGGAAGATTTTCATGAGGCCGCACAGTGTGGTTTAGCGTGAGAGCTCGCCTTACATATCTGAATGCTGCCTCTGCCAATGGGAGGTGCACGCTTGAGCCATCTTCTGTTATTCCATTAAGGACGGTCACTAATTTTGTACTATGTCAGCTTGAAGAGAACTTCTATCTTGGTGTAGTACAGACAGCAAGGGGAGGCATTTCTACCTTGGTTAGAGGCTGAAGGGTTTGATGCTTCTACTGGTCAACATCCTTCCTGCTACTCTACTGAAAGACACAAAGTCTGTGTGTAGTTTCCAAAGAGATTATTTCACTGTCATGTTTAAATTCAGTGTTGGAAGGAGCCGGTGTGCAACAGCATGTTAATGGTGATACCTGAGATCAGCACTATGGTGTATTCTTTACCCATGCTGCCCATGAGGCGAACAGGGCTCATACATCTTTCAGTTCAGTAACTACCGTATCTTTATTCTCTTAGCCTAGTCTGCAGGTTTTTTAAAGGGATTACACTCCCAAGCCTGGGACTTAAAGCTAGTTTTAATGAGTTTGATGAGCCTGTGTAGTAGACTTTCATAGAAGCCTGTCTGTCTAAATAGCATTTTTAATAGCAATTCCCTCTGCTCAGGAGATTAGCAAGCTTAATGCTTTGAGGGTTTCTTCCCCTCTGGATGGTGGCACATAAAGACAAGCTCTACTGAACAGTAATAGTCTTTGCTAAAAAATGAGTATCTTTTGACTTAAAGTTGCAGCTCACTAGTGTTAGCTCCTGTCTTTGTCCTTTGTCATCACCGAGGTGTGAAGAGTTGAGTGTGTAAGCAAAGTGCTGTTGGATGCTCATCTCATCTCAATAGTCTTGTACCCCAAAGTTGATCACCACTGTCTTTTGGGGAGGGTGCTACTTGCTGATCTCCCAGAAGTCATAATTTGCTCAAAAAACTCACCAGCCTTCAAGATTACTTATTAAAGTAATCTGTGAATTCATATTGTTTACTTAAATTTCTGTTGAAATTCTTTAACTGTGAGCTAGCAAAAAGGCATGTGTATATGTGTTTATATATATTTTTTTTGTATTTGTACACATGTTAAAGTAGTCCTACTTATAGAAGAAACTGGTAATGTTGTCTTGGAGCAGGTGTGCTGCAGTTCTCTCTAATGGACATGCTTTTCCAGTAAATTCTGTGTCTCAGCAATAGCGTTAACACATTTTTAGATGTATGATGACATGTAAAATAAGTCTTATAGCATCTGATAAAATATTTTTTTTATATGAGCAATAACTGAGTAAAATAGGTAAGTGTAGATGGTAGATCTTACAGGGTATTTGATTCTTAAAACCTGTTGCTGGTCTAGAATTAAATATGGCTTTTCTGTTTTCCAAACAGTGTGTAATTTTGGAGCAAGGAAAAAAGGTTTCTACTTTTTTTTTTTTTTTTTTTTTTTTTAAGCGATGCAACATGTTTTGTGTGTGAACTTTAAAAATATTAGGAGTATTTTGGGGAGATAGGTTAGTTGGCAAACTGCATGTTGTTGAAATGCTGTTCAGAAACATAATCAGCTTTTGGTGTGAATGAGCATTTTGTTATCTTTTGTTAAATCTGATCATACATTCATTTTTGTGACCTTAAAAAAGGGATTGTATTTTCACAGACCTGGGATGAAAAACTTTGATACCTTTTCCAAAATTCCCTAGGATTGTGGTGATGATCACACACTAAGTTCTTGGACACATTCAGTTTCTTTTTCTTTAAATACCTGCATGATTCTCAATACAGTTAAGAGAAGTTGGTATTTGAGGGGGTTCAGGGGCATCATTGTTTTCTGCACTTATTCCTTTAAATTACACAATCCTTTTAGAACGTAGCCTGTTTAAATGCACCACTACTTAATGCCTGTACATATGACCCTATACAGTGTGGAGGGGAGAGGAACTAGGAAAAATATCAGATAAAATTTTAATACTTAAAAGTTGTTTGTTCTCAGTACTAGTTCTTCTGTTGTTTGAATTATTATCAGTTCTATAAAAGGGGATGAAAAAGTGGGCTTTTTTTCCCTATTGATACAAGTAAACGCTAAACACTTAAGATACAGCATCATCTGCAGCATTTAAGTGTAAACAGATACTTCAGTGCTAATAGCATCTCTAGGTTTCTTTAGTAGGGTGATTTGAAGGAGGAGAAAATGGCTCACAAGACCCGACTTGTTGCTGCCAAGTAGGAAAGTCTATAATTGAAACTTTGGTATTAGCTGCATGTCCCTTTCAGAAGTATTTGCTTTTTACCTTGCAGCATTAAAAAAAATGGAAGTGAAATACAATCAGGTGTAAATGATGTTATATAAAATCTTAAAGCCAAATCTGTGCTATTAAGAAATAAAGTATTTTTATTGAAACTAATAATTTCATTTTACCAATGTACTGACCTTTTCTTGCTTTCAGAGTAGGAAAATTGGCAATTAGTATCCCAATGACCCACTCTTATGGAAAGATTTACCTGTTGTCAGATACATTATATATTATATAAAACCCAGTGTGTTCCATGCTTTGATAGTCTTCAGTCTGATCTTTTAAAATTTGTGCCAGGATTTAACATTGGAATTAATTAATGTCCAGAATATTCAACAGCTGCATGTGTTGACTATAGAGGTAATGAAGGGATAACTACTAAATATGTTGTGCTTGAAACATCCTAGGTTTTAATTCAATTGTTTAAGACCCTTGGACACAATACTATCGAAGTGTCTATTAGTAAACTTTTTACATTTTCCTTTGTCTTGACAAGTTCTAAAAACTAAAAGATTAGCTACTAAATGTCAGTGAAACGTAATTTGCAAATGGCAAATAGATACATTTGTGGCTACTTTGCCCCCCTTTCTTATTTAAGAACAAATCCTGTATTTGCAGTATGGATTTTATACAGCGATACACAATCGCAAGCGCTGCCAACAGCAGAATGGTATTTGTTTAATAAAAGATTGAGTAAAAATAACCTTGGTGCTTGGTCTTCAGTCCATTCACTTTATAAGCTTAACATTCTGGAGCCAAAATAAGAGAAAGGTATTTAAATCTATGAAAAAGAGCTGTTTCTGAGAATTGTAGTGACTTTTCTTAGATAACAAGGAAATAATAACCTTACTATTAGTGGGTGGATAAAAAAAGATGCTTTGCAGATAAAAATCATTACATTTATCTTTTTAAAAACAGGGTCTTGCAGGTTGGGATCTTTGGTTGGAGGCTTTCCAAAGCTGGATGACTAAGTAAGAAAAGACAACTCCCAAAGCTGCTGGGTGGAGTTCCTAGACTGGTACCAGCAAATTCCCAGAAAGGAAAACAATTGCTCCTTAATTGGAATTCTTTAATCCGAAGATTATTCACTTATCAATACTCTAAAAATATCTTAAATACTTTCCCAGAGTTCTTTAGTAGTTGTTTTAACTGGGATAGATATGTTCTGCTTGTACAGAAATGGTAGATGTTCCCTAGGATGCTTTTAAGTATTTCTTTAATATTTAAGAGTAGAAAGGGAGATGAGAGGTGAAAGAAGTGGAAAATTAAATGAGATGCAGTATAAAACAGACTCTTGTTCTGTAAGGAAAGACTGGGAAAGGTCAAACTGGGATCTAAAATTTACACTTAAATTTTTGAGGAAAAGTGTATATTTTTCTACTATTTCCCTTTTTGTACTGCTGGACTGTGTAAAATTGCATTTTTGTGGCATATTCAGATCACAAAACCATACATTTTTCAGTAGGAGTAACTTGACTTTTCCCAATAGCTCTTGTAGAGAGTTACATATTCTGTTGAAGTTGTGGGTAGATGCCAGATTTTTATATACAACTTGACATAGTTTGTCTGTGTAAAGGAGAAGTAGCAGTATATATTGCTTTAATATTTGTAAAATGCTTTGTAGATTAACACTTTTCATATAAAACAGAATGTCGGAAATCTGTGTCCTTGCCATCAGTAAATCTTCACGCTTTTAAAATTTCGGCTTCACCTTTCTATTGTATTTCTCATGCATGAGAGTTAGTTCATGGTAAATTGATGAGAACATTTAAAATCAGAGACTGTTCTCCACACAAAATCAGTTACTTTCCTCAAAACAAAATTCCAGGAATTGGTAATTTATAGAATTTGGAATTTACGAAAAAATACTAGGTTTAGAAATCCTTTTGATTGTGAAAAGCATCTTAATTACTTTCAGGAAACGCCCCAGTTGTATAAATTTGGTATTTTGTTGTGCAAAATTTCCTGGTTTGTTATTTACTTTGTATTTACTGTTAAAGTTTTTACATTAAAACTGGGTGTTAGATTCCTAGCCACTTACCTTGATTTATTTCATATCTATCCTTAGTGATGCTAGTAAAATGCTTTCTACCCCATATCCTTTGGCACCTTCTTTTGGAGGAAGAAATCACTGAAACTATCATGAAAGCCTTGTTTGGACTTTCAGGACAGATTCTTCTCCTGGGACTACTTAACACTTTGCGAACACTATGTGTTTATTCTGGCCCTTAGGTTGGACTTGCCAATATAAGAAACCAAGCCAGAGGCTGCAGGAATTTCCAGAAAAAACTTCCCCCTCAGCTGTGAAAGAGAAATGTTTACCAGGAGCTGGAGCTTAGCAGCGTGATTATTGAGCAGGGAGAATGAGATGGCAGCATAATCGATAGTGAACCCGCTGCACGGAAGATTTCGCATCCAGGACCCTTCTGTGGCAGGGACGATGGCTACAAGAATTGGCAGCAGATTTTTATTATTTTGGAAGTATTTTCTTCGTTTACTGTAGTATTAAAATTATTATAAACTAAAATTTCACATGTTTACTCCCGGCATCTGGCACTTTGAACAACAGGTAGTAGCTCTTAATCCAACTTTTGTTGATAGGCCTTTTGTTTCGCTCTATTTTTTTGTTGTTGTTGCTTAGGAGCAGGAAGTGTCAAACCGAACTTTGTAAGTACCTGTCTACAACTAGTACTGTAATTGAAAATATATACTGTAAATGCCTGTAGGATAAAAATTTCATTTTTATTTACTGACCATCAAGATATCTCTTAGTGGTAATTAACCCCTAACCTGAAAAAGATTGGAGCTCAGTACATTATCGATCAAGTCATAGTGTTGAATGCGATATAAACCAGCAAGATTTTAAAAGGCAGAGATTGCACGTACAAGGGCATGTAATTTTTTCATAGCTCACAGAACAAGATAATGCCTTCTCTCTTAGGAACTGTGAGCGAGATTGAGGAGTGCTCTGGGTACTGAATGGACACAAACGATCTGTTTTTCAGGGAAGTGGTGCCCTTCCTCCTGGCCCGCCTGTGCTGCATTGACATCTCTCTTCATTTTGCCATCTCTTTACTCAACCTCTTTTGGTGTTGTGATAATGACTGATCAGATTAGTATCTTCATGAGTCTCTTACGGGTCAGTCTGTTAATTTTTACCAGAAATATAATGGCTCAGGCTTTTGTTTGTTTGCTTGTTTTGTTGGCAAGATTAATGGTGGTGTTTTCTTTCCATGGAGATGGTTAAAGTTTTAGTATTGTTTTTGTCAGGTTGGTAGTCTGAGTAATTTTGGTGGCTTATTTATACAAGAAGTACGTTTATATAGTCCAACTCATACTTACTCTGGCTGGTGTTCTTAAATCCCCATAAAATAGCAAAGTAGAAGTGCACAGTAGAGGAAAAACTGGAAAAATAAACCTCTGGGTAGAATCTCAGTTCTGATTTAAGCAGATCCAAGTGCAATGCTTCTAAAGTAGATCGTCTCATCCTGCACTGCCCGCATATTCTAACCCTTGCTTGCAGATAGCTTCTACATTGATCCAATTTTATTCTTCTTTGTCCTTAAAAGTTAGTTATTTAAAGACTGGCAAACCAATCAGTAATCCTTATGTGGGATTATTTGCATGTGCTTGTATAACATGGTTCTCAAGACTTGGATCTTGCAGGATAAAACTCCCTATAAAAATTTAACTAAAGTACTTTATGTAGAGTTCCTGTGCTGTGATGATTTCTCCCCTTGCAGCAAGAGCACAGTCATTGTCTTCTGTTCAGTCTTTTTTTCATCTGAGAAGACTGATTCCTCATGGTTGCACTGAAAAAAAATAAAGACAACCTCACAGCTTCTCCTTTCCCCTAATTTGACCCCAACTAAAGAAAGTTGCCTGAAGTTCTTGCTTTTCTCATTGACTGAAGCGAGCAGGTCGAAACAGGACTCTTAAATTTCACCAACTGCCTTATTCTGGGTTAGCTCCATCTTATCATGTGTAAGCCTGTTATTGGCCTCAAAGCTGGAAGTGCAATATTCCCCAAGTAGAGGTATTTGGGAATGTTTCTCATAAAAGAATTGTCTTGAAGTGCCAGTTGATCAAGCTAGACTTTTCATGGGAAGATGTTTTGATAAAGTTTTACCTGGGAATGGTTGCTCCCAGACAACTTATCCAACCGTGAAGGAAATTACCTGAGATGAGGTCTGGGTTGATGATCTGAATGCTCTGTAACACGGGAGATTCAGGTCGGGATCCCTTTGCTGAAGTGATACTGTGGAATTAAACAAGAGTCGTCCATGCCCTGCACAAACGATTTAACACTGATCTGCTGAATTAGTTTCTATTGTGAAAGCTTTTTCGCTTCTAGTGCAAAAAAGCTTATGGCTTTAAGGTGAACAGCTTGTTGTCCTGAATTATAATTTATGTTGTGAAGGCTTTTTCAGAGTTTTCCAGAAAGACAGTCTAATCCTGAAAACACAAGGGCTGTGATTAAGGCAGTCGCTTTTGGTCTGTGACAAAGCAGACGCTATTAGCTTCCACCTCTTCTTCCTTGTACTTTGCCCAATTTTGATGGCTGGGGAGAGGGTTGGTCATTTCCTTTATTCTGTTTCTCCTTTTTAATATTGAAAGGTTTTGTGGGAACGGAGAACTGCCACATATCTCTGCCTCATTGCACACAGTAATGCTTTGCAACAGATGTGGGATATGTAAAAGTGGTACCTTGTGGTTTCCCATCACCGTCTGTCCCTGGTAAAAGTCCACAGAGTGACATGCTTGAGGAGATCCTGGCCCCTGCACCTTGGGCAAGACTCATAGAGCAGATACTCTGCATGCAGAATCTTTGAATCAAAGAACAGGAACAAAGATGAAGAAATTCCAGAGCAATTAACTTGTTGTGCAATATTTAAATTATTTTTAATCATAGTTTTACCTCAAATTATAATTTAAGATATATCATGTAATCACTAGTAATACAAAATGAAAATTGAAAGGGCATGTTCTTTCTTCTGAACATTCTCCATATAATAATCAGCTAATAACTCTGTCTGCTTTAATTCAAAAGTTCCACTTGCTCAGTTTTTAAGTTGGCAGACTGCTTTTTAATTCTTCTCTTCTAATTTGTTGCAACATGTATGAAATACATGTGTTAATTTGAGTAAATACAATGAAGTTAATCAAAGGAAATGATTACAGAAGGAACCCAAGAGGGTAGCTAGTTGTTGCTCAGGAAGGAGTTATGTAGTTCTGCCAAATTAATTAAATACTACTAGTTAAAATCAAAGGTTAGTGATAAGAATCTTGTTGAATTTTGGATAGAGGTGACTTGATTTAATGGGTGAAATGATGACCCTTTGGTTGAACAGATTCTTTTTTTGTTTCCTCATACAAGCCCAACAGGTTATTTATTCTTGATGATCCCATTGCACTTTTAACTCAGAATTTCCATATGGATTTCCCTTAATGGGCCGAGCAGTAAAGTTCTTTTGCCTCTCCCACATAATGCTTCAAGGTTGCTTCACTGGAAGCCTCACCGTATCTCTGCGTCACTGCTAAGTGTCCCCACTCTGTTAGGAGAGCTATAATTAACTTGCAAGGCGCTAGTCAGAGGATTCGGCGAAGTGCCAAGAAATCAACCCCAATTACTATATTCACGTTGTCAGTAATGCCCACTTCACAGTTTCTGCTAATTTGAAATGGCAAGTCCCAACTTCCCATAGCAAAATTACCATTTTTGCACTGTTCTTCTATTTTCTGCTTCTTATTCTGTTATTTTGACTCCATTAAATTACTGTTGTAAAGAGAGTTACAAATCATCTCAGAAAATTCTCATCAGATAATTGCAGTGATACAATATAAATATAGTGGATCCAGAGTTATACAGCTTGTTTTCAATACAGTCTATCACAGACCAAAGGGGGGGCAAAAAAAAAGGAGATGGTATTTAGCATTGATCAAAACTGTGTCTGCAGTTAAAACAAGATTCTTCTTGGGGGACTGCAACTGAAAATATGTTCAGAAACCCAACTTTTTTCATCACTTTGAATATAGCACCTTTAGATTGTTATATTTGTTGTCCTCTTGATACCGAGTTTCTTACTTAAATCATTCATTTCTCTTTTTTTTTTTTTGGCTTCTCTCAAATGAGTTTTTTCAGACATTCCATAACCAGAATCAAATGTTACAAGGAGTTGGGACAAGAAATTATTAATTTAATTTACATGACAGAATAATTCATTTCAAAGCTTTTTTTTTTTTTTTTGGATTCCAGTCCTTGTAGTGCAGGTGGCAAGGCATAACCTTCTCTAACCTCTGGCATTTTTCTCATCTGGAGGATGGAGTTTGTAGTTGTTAGATGTGCTCTGAAACACCTTGAGTGGGATGATGGCTCTAACAGAGGAGTTATTTCTATGATCTATGCTTCTGAGATCCTGCCAGGTCAATCTGATCTAGCTTTTATCCTTCAGTATTCAACAAATGTGATTATCCCTTTGTAGACTTCTTTCACTCCCATAATAGGGTTCCTGGTTTGTCACATATTAATAATCTGATATGGAAAACTGAATTAATATGTTCCTCTGTATTTCTCTAAACATTAGCTTAAGGGCTAGATCATTGGGTAGGAAGTATTTTAATTCAGTGGCTTTATGATAGTGGTTTTGACAAGATGATTGGTTATGTTGGTAGATCATTGAAGCACACTCACTAATGGCTTTTTATAATTGTAGCATTACTCTGAATTCCTAGGTAACATCCTTAGGAGCAATACTTTGGTTTACTTCAACAGCAAAAAATAAAAGTTATATTTTGATTATAACTTCCATTAACCTACCATTAATGAAACTACCATAACTACTGTAACTACCATGTTTCTTCACTCTGTCATTAGCCAAAGTGTATATATAAATATATGTATAAAAAACCAAAGAAACCAAAGCCATACTCTCCTTTACACCTCATTTTTGCATTTGGCCCATGCCCAAATGTCCAGTAGTGTGTCAGCCAGGATGTTTTTCTAGTATGTGGCATTGTGCAGTTCAAATTTTTGCCTTGCTTGACTCAGAGTAACTTCTTGTTGTAAAGCACCAGTTTCTTTCAAGCAAATTTAGACCAGCGCTGTTCAAGATCTGTGTTTAAAAAAGATTATACTGGGGTTGGTTAGCTTCAGGTAAAGCTAACTTGTTAACCTAAACTGGCCATGACCACTGATGCATTTATTGGCATTTTCCTTGATAGCAAAGTATTTTTGGAGTACACCATTAAAAACATTGTGGAGATGACCAGGAAAGTTTATTCTGCAGTAAGTATTTGAAGTAGTATTTCCAGATATTAAATATTTCCAGATATTAAAAAGGGCTATACTATCCCTTTTTAATGTAGCAAGTAACTGTACTTTTTCCAAGAGAGTCTTTCTGTTTGGCTATTAATATCACTTACCAGTGTCTTCATAATTTTGTCCTCATTGACCAGATTCATCTTTCTCCCTGATAACTGGCATTTTAAAGCAAGGAATATGAAGAATATTATCAAACTTCCAGAATATATATGGGTTTTTTATATTTTAGCCTTTTGAGTTTTATGAATCTAGGGGATCCTGAGATGACCTATTGGGAAGATGATTTTCCCAAGTGCAGCTTTGCCCAGCCAGCTGCCGTTAGGGAAGCCATTTGCTTATTTGGTTTGAAATCTTCGAACACCGGTGATTGAGCTCCTGCAGCGGAGTATCGCTGCTCCCCCGCTGTGCAATGTCCTGAGAACAGCAAAGAATGTCACACACTTCGTAAAATGGAGTAGCAGTATTTCATACTGACTGGCTGCTGAAAGGGTCGTGATTGAAAATGTGAAATAACTTCTAAAGTGCTGGTTCTTTCTACTGTTTTCTTTTTGACCTTGTTTTAATGATGTTTGAGAATAGATGGCTTTTATTCGAAAGGAAGCTTTTCAGTAGAAACACAGCGTATTGCAGAAACAATAGAAAGTATGCGTAAAACACAGATGTTTTTAAGATAAAGAAGGTGGAATCTCAGATATTAATGAGTGCTGTAGATAAATAACATTAGAGTGAGGGCAGGAATAACTTTTCTTCAATTTTTAGTATCCCTTGAATAATTTTTGCATGATTGTATTCAGTACTTCACTCAACCCTCCCTCCAAATCCTTTTAGACTCCATCGTGTTTGTATCCCACTGGAAAAACATTATTTATGTGCAAGTTAAAAGATCTGCCTGAGGTGCTTGGCAGTAGCTTGATGACAATTCAGATCAGGACTTGGTTTCCCTTCTATTTTTAACTTGATGTTTTAAGCAATTGAAGCCACAGTTAGGAGGGACATTATATGGGGGCTGGATGATTGCAAGGTGTGCAGCAGTTCCTCCTCAAACTGTTCAAACAAAGCAGCATTTGTAGGTTAGACAGCATCATGATTGTTTTCCTGTCCCGTGCCCTGGTTTAAGCAGCCTGATAACACCAGCTGAGGACCAGCACTGAGGCTGAATAGCTCCAGAAAAATAGTGCAAGGGTAAAAGCTGCCAGTGAGTCAGCGGGAGATGGAACCCAGGGGTGTTCACAGAACACCGATAAACTGTGAGCAAGCAGAATTTAGAAATATGGGATTAATATCGACCCTGATGCATAGATCCACTGCTTTGTAGGTATGCTGTGTCTGTATGCAAGGAGAGCTTGCTTTAATCTTATTTTGGAAGTAAAGAGCATGATAATCAAGTCTCCATGAGGACTGTGGCTCTGCGTGGCAGTTTCTGGAGTGATAGTTGTTACTAGTGGCTGGATGGTGGGTGGAAATGGAGAGAAGCTGCAGTTGGTATTTCAGTTGCATCAGTAATACAGCTTTTGCTCATGAAGTGGTTTGATGGTGGGAACTTTTAAGTTGTTTTCTCTTCCCTGATTGTGGTTTATTCAGAAAGTGAGTTTGGGTAGCTGTGATTTATTATGACTATCATTAAAATCAGTCTTATTTTTCAGGATCCTGAAAACCGTTTACATTGCAAAAGATATTTTTGGTAGTAAGTAATGTAGCTTTCCCCCACTGTGAGCAGGAGGCATGTATTTTACTGTCCACAACAAATCTTGCTTTACTTTTTTGAAAAGGAAGGGTTTGGGTTTGGTTTGTTTTTTTTTTTTTTGCAGACCAAAAGCGGATTTTTCACAAAGCCAAACTGCCAGAATAACACCACCAAGTCTCACTTAACATTAGGACCAGTGTTAAGATTAGATACTGGTCTGTCAACTTTATCCCAGCTCATTTAATGTGGAGTTGGAATGATTGCTGTAATCACTGATGGTAGGCTTACTTTAGCAAGTAAGAGATGAACAAATTTTAACTCTTTTTGACCACGGTACATAAAATGAACCTTAAATAACTAAAATGGATTTTTATCCACTTGGTTGTGGCTGTGTTACTGCTTTGAGCAGAGCTGGCTGCAGGCTGTGCCCAGAAGCCTGGTCCCTTCTGGAGGGACTGTCCTTCTCCCTGCCTGGCCACATGCTGGTGCCCTGCTGAGAAGGATTTCACATCAGCTAACAAAAAAAATCACATGGAAGAGATACTTGTTTATGGAGAAATTGTGACAGTGTGCAGCACGACAGGAATAAAGTGTTGCTCTTTCCTCTGAAACTGATTATAAAGAGGGTGGAGTTCGTTGCACTTAATTTTATTGTGTTTTTACAAGTCCTACTGTTTTTTTCCCTTCCCTGTTTGTTCTTACTTGATTTTTGGGAGGATTCAGGTTTTGCTATTTAATTAGTAGGGAAAATATCCTCCTTTTTAGTCTTGCATCATATATTAGATCCATGTTCTGACATGGTGGAGCTTGTGGACCCTTTTAAGTATAGCTTCATTATTTATAAGGCATTAATCAGATTAATTTCGTAATAGTTTCCTGCTAATCCTGCCATTGTTCTTTAACGCAGAACGAACGAAAGCACAAATTTAATACCCTTTTAGTTGCTACAACATCCTTCTATTATTGGTTATATTTTTATTAGACAGCTTTCAAACAGTTTTCTAAAATCTTAAAATGATTGAGCAACATCTTAAAATTATAGCACTTCTACTACTGATAAAAGGACAATTTATCAAGCAAATCCCCTTTTTATTAAAATCATGTTTCTTTGTCAGTTAAAATTTGTAGGAGTTTTCCTGTTTCTATATAATCCCAGTGCTGGCCAGCTGGATGTTTTTCTAGCAGTGATAGTGAAGCTCACTTAAAGACATGTTTCATTTGTGGAAAATGCCCTTTTGGTGATTCTGATAGCATTTACAGTTGAAGTACTTAACACACTGACACGCAGCCATAAACACCAAAATCTTCATCATTTGGATATTATTTTGTTACTGTTGAAGACATCTGTGTTCAAACATCACTTCCTTAGCTTCAGTTTGCAAGGGGCCTCATTTCTAAGATCTTTTAATGAGATTAATGATTATTTTGTGTTACCTTTTTCTGTTCTGTTTTATAAAGTACTTTTCTGTTATCTGATATTGAAATATGCCATTCGGGAAATTTTGGACATTACATAGCTTAGAACAGAAATTTTATCTAACGATAGTGTTCAGAACAAAAAAAATCCTACCATATTAAAAAAAAAGAAAAAAGAAAAAGAAGAAAAAAAAAGGTTAAGTCTGACTACCTGCATAGGCAATCACTGATTTCATTCTTCCTTAACTGCTGTTCATCTCATCTTCAATAGCATTTTAAATACTCCAGTATAAATATATTTATAATTACAAAAAGGCTATTATAATCACAATCTAAAGGTTGTCAAGCAGATCTCTGAATTGATGCCCCTAAAAAGTACATTATTTTCAGTGATTATGAAAACATTCCTTCTATACCAAAATCGGTGATGGTGAACTGCTTGCATGCAGCCGAGGAACAGACTTGCTCAATAGCTTATCATGGTAGGGTCATTGAGATGTCAATTACATATTTTATATTTATAGAACACTTTTGTTCGTGGAAGATGCCTAAGTGTCTCCCAAGTGCTACCACATGCATATGAGAAGATTAATATATTATTTTTCATTTTGAAATTGGAGTGGTTCAGAAATAGTAGGTATGCTCTTCTGTTAAATGAACACTATTTTCATAAAAAGACTGACTGAGATACTGGGGGTTGCAGGAGTGGCTTGGAGTTGTCATGTGAGGTTTTTCTCTGGACTGTGTATGCTGAATAATTTCTTTCCAGGTAGGGGCTTCCCTGAAGCAGCAACCATGCTTCTGATTAACTTGTTCTTGTAACTGATTAATGAGAGAATGAAAGTTTAAAAAGCACTCAAAACTCATTTCATTAATAGCTTATCTCCTTTTAGAAATTGTATCTATATTCTACTTCTGAAGCACCAAATGAAATATCATTTTACAATCCCATCATGTGTTGTTCCTGAATTGGGGTAGGTTTAATTGCATTGAAGGAGCTCCACAAAAATCTATGCGATTCAAAGGAAGCTTTTTTTTTTTTTTTTTCTGATTTTGGGGACAGACTCATTATGTCAGCGAGGTTACTCATCTATTAAGAGTGTTTTGTGTGAAACACCTACAGTAGAAGTGCTGATCTCTTGTAGCCACACAAGTTTTCGATGCCTTCTGTGACTAGCAGTTGAATAAAAGATGCTGGGTTTGGATAAGATGTAGATACGTTCGGAGGGATGCTGTACCACGCATGCTTTCTTGTTTTGGGGTTTTGGAATTTTTGCTTTCTAGGGTCTTGCTTTGAATTTTACAAGCGAGTGAGTCTTCAATGTCTCTCCTTGGCTACTAATTCATTGCTTAAAAGAGTTTTTGCATGTTGCATTTTACATGGTCCAAAAGTTTTCAAGCTGCTATGTGCAGTTAAAGATGTTCTTGTTAAATGTGGTTGTGTTATACTGGTGAGTAAAGCATTTCTCTACACACGTGCATATATTAATATTTCGTAAAACAGGTTTTTTATTCTTTACGATCAAAGCTGGTATGTTAGCAAAAACTTCAAATTCATGTCTTTTAACCTGCTGGTTAGTTTGTAGTATGTATTCTTTCCTGCTTAATAGCAACGAGCTACGTGTATCTCTCATGCTCATTTTAAGATCACAAAGCAGTTGTTGATATTTTGGCATTTAAAAGCGTCTTGAATGTCTTTTTCTTAGAAGGAAAAATCCAGTAAATTAGTTTTCTCCACAGCAGTGTTAGCAGTACCACTGGAGGTGCTACACAGGGTCCTGGAAATGCAGAAAACCCAATTAGCAAGAGGTCTTGAGAGAAAGGAGGGAAAGCAGGTAGTTCTGGGAGCCTGTAATTAGGGCAGATTTTATAAATATTTTTGTGTTCCTAAAAATGCCATCATGTATTATCTCAGTCAGTCATGACAATAACCAGCAGCAGGGGAGACAGGAAGGGGAAGTGGAGAGAATTAATACACAGACCAGTAATGTAGCCATTCTTCGTTTTAAGAAGAGATACTACACGATGAGCAGCTTAACTACAGCAGTAATAAATATCACAGCCTCTGTTTCTTTTTCCTACAAGTAAGAAGCTAGTAGGAAATTACAACTTCATATAGGAAGCCTCCAAAAGGCATGATGTCCTCAGATTTTCATGTTAAATCATGCTCAGAATTTTATAGTTTGGAGCAAGTTCTGTGCCAGAATCCTAAATGCTTCATTGTGAAAGAAGCTTTTCAAAGTAAGAAAGGAACACGGTCACAGATTCATTATGAGACTGTTGCAAGGAACTGCATTGTTTTTATGGCTTCGTATGCTTTGGCTCAAAATGTAGAAATCAAACAAGATTCTGCTTCTTATTATACAGGTGCATGAGTCAGCTTCTTGTTTAGTTTTTCAAAGCCTTTTCAATTGTGCAATAAAATAATGTTGAAATGCATTTGAGTACTAAACATGTTGTTTCTCTAAAAGCTTCACTTCAGTTGTCTCTAGAATTATTCCATTCTCCATCCTCATGATGACAGCTATCTACAGTAGGAGTTTATAGCTTGGCACCCAGATTTACCAAAGCGCAACACAAGGTAGATTCTGACTATGCAATTTAAGGTCAGATTGTGCTAATGAAAACAAAAGTGACCAAAGGACACCTTTGTGCAAACACTGTTGTTCCTAGTGCTGGGTCCACGAGATGTGAACAGTTACTGGAAAAGTCTAGGTTAGAAGCAAAAGAAAATGAGATTCTTGCTCTTAGGATGTCCACAAACTCTATGAGGAAATGCATCACACATGTCAGAGCAGAAAGTCCTATTTTATGTAGTGTGTGAGATTTGATTTTTTTCTTCTACTTTACAAAAATCCACACACCTTTAAAAATAGACCTTGTGGGTTTTTTTAAAAAAAAAAAACCAACAAACCAAAACCGCAACTCAGCTTGCTTTCTACCCTGAACGGAATGTTCTGGAAAGTGTACCTGTCTATAAGTTATGCTATTAGTCTTGATTTTCTTCTTGTATGACTGAAGCAATTGTTTCAACTTCAATTCAGGTTTATTAACTGTAGAAGGTACAAAGTATCAAAGAAGTGTGAAGCTTTCCACTCCGTAATGATCTTGCTCCCTGCCAAAAGTGCCTATTCTTCCACTGCATCTTCCCTGTATGTGAGTTCAGGTTCAAGTTCAAATTCTGTTGCTTAGCTGACAGCAAATAGGTTCAGGGAGTTTTTCCTGCCAGATTGAAAACATGAATGCTTTCAAAACAAATAAAATCATTTTTCTTCCAATTAAAGAAAGAAGTCATTCCTGTTCAAGCAATGCATGAGAAATTGCAACCCTATCATCATGATGATGAATTTTAGGATATAGAGCCTTCTTCCAAGCAGCATGATATGCTTTAAAAAGGAGCATTTGCGAGAAAATAAATGAGCTTCATATTGCACTTGAGGAATTAACTTTCATTTCAGTGGTAGAAATTGGAACACCAATATAGTGAGTCAGTAGTAATCAAGTAGAGAAACAGGACATGACTCCATACTTCTAGATATTTAAACATTACAGTTTCTGGGGAAAGAGGAAAGTTAGATTTATACTGCTGTTGGACTTTTCTGCAAAGCTTATTACTAAAGTGCATAAAAAATTGTCTCTCCAAGTTTTTGGCTATTTGTTTTAGTGTTAATATAGGATGATTTGCTTAGGGTTGGTAAATGTATATGGAACATGTGGCTTTGGTATGGAGCAGAGGGGGAATCAGCACTTTGAATTAACCATATGTGTTAAATGGAGACTTACCTAGTGCTTTATTTTTTAAAGAAAAGCTGGACTGGACAGAAGCTCAGGATGTTATCTGGTCCATCAGCTGCCCCAAGTCAAGCTCAGCTATACCTGACAGATGTTTGTTAAAACTCCTCTTAATGCCCCATGTTGGTGGCAGGTCACAGACGGTTGTTTCTGGGGCTTTTAGATCTTCTCCATTACAGAATAGCCCTGATGTTTAGCCTTAATGATGCTGTACTTTTCAGTTCATTTCTCCATGTCCACAACATGAAGTACAGATTACCACCTGCTCTTTGTAGCAATGTTTTACATTTTGAAATACCATCTTCCCCATCTTCATCATCTCCTTCCTAAACCAGGAACTCTTTTATGCATTTTGAGCAGCAATTATCTTGAAGCGCCCCATGCTTTTTTTTCCAGTTCCTTCTTCATCGCAGAACTGCTGCTGTCACTTCCTCGCCTGCCTTGTGCTAATGCCTCAGCAGGGACGTTGGTTTCATTAAAGAACTGATTCCTGAACAGGCTGAACTGCCCTCACGTCTTGTCTTTCCTGCAGATGATGTTTTCTGGGCCTCTGATCATTTCCACTGCTTTGGATGTTCTCAAAGTGAGCGCTATAATTTTTGAAATGCAATACTCAGAGCCAGCAAGGCTTAAGCTGAAATACTTTGTCCAACACTCACCAGAGCAGAATTATTATTTCATATCTTTACTGGCTATACATATGGGTTTGCTCTTCTCAGTGCATTACCTTCGTCCTCCAAAACAGAAGGACACTGTTGAGTCATGTTGAACTTGTGATCCAGAATTATCCCTAGATTTTTATTATTTTTTTTTCCAGAGCTACTGAGTACCCAGTTGTTCCTGCTCAAGTTTAGACTTTCACATTAAACATATCGCTATTGAATCTTGGGGTTTGGGGGTTTTTTGGTTGGGATTTTTTTCCAGTTAATTTTTTCAGTTTTGTGAAGTTTGGTTTGAATTGTAATCCTATTATCTGTCATTGTTTCTGTTCACACCACATTCCTGTTCTTTGCAGATTAAATAAATTTATCCTCTACCTGTCACAAGATTATCGGTGACAGTTGAGTAGGACCGGATCCAGGTCAGGAACTGGAGAAACCTCCCTCTAAACACCATGTGGTTTAATAAGCAGCTACTGATCACTTCTCTCTGGATGCTACTTTGTGGATGGAGCTACCCAGCCCATCTGATGTCTAACCTGGATAGGTGGATCTAGCCCAGGGTTCCTTAGCTAGCTGAAGAGTGTGCTAAGTGAGATTTTGTTGAAGCCTTCCTCGATTGGAATTGTGGCACTTCCTGCTTTTTTCTCAGTCCTTTTTAGCTCTTAGCATCTCAAAGAAGGAAATAAGGTTGCTTTAACAGGGCTTTTTTTGTGACAGTTTCAAGCTAGGTATTGCTTTTCTTCTAGGTTTACAAACAGGTGGATTTAGAGTTTTTCTTGATTGCTGATAAGGTGTCCAGCCTCCCTGCCTTCTGCTCCTTTTTCTGCCACTTGAAAAATGTGCTGTATATTTGGCTTTTTTAGGTCATTTTTAAGGTAGTATCTAATGTCTTCAGTTATTTTTTCTGTTTCTCAGCATACATAACTATAAAATTTATGAAGACAAGCCAGTTTGAAAATACCTAAACCCTTTAAGTGACATCTTTGTTCCAGATAAAGTTTGAAAACCCCTGTTTTCTCCTTGTATTAGCCATCTACTGGCAGGTCTTCTAGTGAAAGGTGGTGTAAAAAGGCATCCCTTGTGCTCTTGTTGATGTCCTTTTTCCACTATATGGTAAGCCAGCAGTCCCTTTGGTTGTCATTCCACTGTTCCATTATTTATAAAATGTATTTCTTGCTGCTTATTGGATTTCTTGCTAGTTTTCTTCTATTCTGTGTTGGAACTTTTCTGATTTTATTTCTACATATTTATGCTGTACATTTGTACTTGTCTTTGGCAGTCTTACCCAAATCTTTCATCCCTCAGGCTTTCATCTTTCATTTGAGGTCAGTGAAGAGCTTTTGCTTTAGCCATTCAGTCCTTTTTGCACTCTTCTTCTTGGGGGGGGGACGTGGACCTATGTCCTTAACCGCAGTTATTTAAGATTCTGCCAAGCTCTTCTTAACTTCTTTTCCCCTTAGGTTTGTGCCCTCTCTCACTTATCTACCAATTTTGTGAATTTGTTATTCTGTTGTCTTGAATTGTGCATGTCTCAAAACTCTCTCCTGTACCTGATCTTCCTCATTTGGAGTTGAGGATAGATTCCCATTCCAAAAGCTCCTGTATTTGTTTTCTGCTTGTGGTTATGACCAGAGGCTTTTGGCCAATTTGCCTTCTACAGTTATCTGATTCTTGGGAGTAAATCTATTGAATCCTTGATGTTTGAAACAATCCTTCAGGTTTTTTGGCCCCTTATCTACCTACTGCTATCTCAGTGTGCATTTTGCACACAAGGCGTCCTCCTCTTTGAGCAGAATCCCAGGGCGCTCTCTGTTCAGCATTATGCTCAAGTACATGCTATGAAACCTGAAAGCAGCAGTAACAAGGTGTGACAGAAGTTGATTGCCCTGATTTTTGCTCCTTAAAAATGTGCAGAGTCAAGTCTGTGGTGGTTCTACTGACACTGATTGAATTTACTGAATTCACTGATGTAAATACGTACTGACTGTACGTATTGGAGACCTAGTTGGAGTATGTATGTATATGCATTTATTCAGAAGCTCGTTGATCATAATTGATGAAGACAAGGGGTGGGAGGGCAGAATTGATAACTTTCTGGGGGATGCTAGCAATAGATGCTGTAAGGATCTTATTAAACTTGGTTAACTAGACATGCTGACAATTCCTGAAATATCATTTGCTCCTTAGTGCTTACAGTAAAGGTGCCGTTAAGAGACACCTTCACAAGAAATTTGATAAACAGTATCAAGTATCTCAAAGCTGGGGAGTAGTTATCTGGAAGAAAATCCTAGCTCTCAAGCAGTACATAGCTGTCATTTCTCCCTGTGACAGTCCCACAGCAATTTCTTGGATTATAATACTCTGCTTTAACCCTATGGCTGATGCACATGCTTAACACTGATTAATGAGCCTGAGCATAATTGTTACTTTTCCTCAATAGCCCAATTTCTGACTGTTTGGGAATGTAGTAGGGAAAGTAGATTAACATGTTATCTCCTGCCACTGGTGCTGCACAGTTGTTTCGGAGGGCAGATGGTGTTGCAGTTGATGGAAAAAGCAGGCTGTAAGAGTCTGGTCATCAGCCCCAAACCAGGGTACTGCTGAAAATCTTTTCTTGCCAGAACTCAGTCCTGCTATCGTCAGCTTGGGAACGGTGTAAAACAAGAGGCAAGTATTTGGAAGGCAGCTTTCCATGTGTCAGGCACAGTAAATTGGGACAGACTTCGGGCCAGGGAGTTAGAAGAGGGTAGTTACAACTGAAAGCAGGAGGAGTTGCACTGGTAGCCATCTGCCAGGAGACAGAAAAAGGATGAGATTAGATGGTAAATCAGGGTTGGTAGAAATGACTGAAGAAGATAATAGACTATATGCCAAAGTTAGCATCTGAAAATAATTTAGGCATTTACCAGGAGATGTGAAAACTGAATATAACCTTCATTGTTATGCTTCAATTTTGACTTTACACTCCTGGTTCCATCTTCATAAATAAACCTTACAAGAAAGCGAAAGATGTTTTTATGTTAACCACAATGGCAACTGTAGTTTAATCATGGTGGTTTTTTTCTTAATGCTGCCATGATGGTTTTTATTGTGTGTGGAGTTGTAAGAAATTGTACGGAAATGTTACGTTAAGTAGATGAGCAGCCCTATAGAGTCCATGGATTCGTTGCTAACACTTGCATAATTGTCCATTACTACTTCTTAAGAACAGCTCTCCTGCTCTTAGAATTGTCAGCATGGGGTCCTTAAGAACACCATTTTGGGTGGAAGGAAACACAGTTGTAATCAAAACAATGATTACCATCGCATTCATTTAAATGCAGAAGGAGAAACTAATGTGTGCTCCAAAGGGATGTAAAAAATTCACAAGTAATTCCTGGTTTTGAGGTTAGGTTTCTGATGTCCATGGGGAAAAAGTTAATTTCTTACCTTTCACTTTCAAGTGAATATTTTTGTATTCATTTCTCACTCTGCATTTAAATGAATGTGATAATAATCTTTGTTTTGATTACAGTTGTGCTTCCTTTCCCCTATAATGGTGTTCTTGAGTACCCCATGCTGGTAGTACGAAGAGCAGGGGAGCTATTCTTAAGGAGGAATAATGGACAATTATGTGAACATTAATAGTGAATCTATGGACTTAGGACTTCTCAGCTCTTACAGAATGCTTCTTTTTCTCTTCCTCGAAGATGTAGGGGAACTCCCTAATCGTTTTACCTAATCATAGAAAGTTAAATTTTTGCAGTTTTCAATCCAGCCCTTGCTAAGAGCAAATGGAGATCTGCCTTGATTTGTCACACAAAAGAATTACAGACAGATCTCTGCATTTGCTGTCCCAGTCAGTTGGACTTCAGTATTTCTGTGTGTGATTCTTAAATACCAAACTGCAGCAGTACTCTGTAACTGTCAACATAAATACAGACCCTTTTGCCATTAGTAATGGGTGATGATGTGCTGTACGAGGAACACATTCCCTGTCTCAGCCATTCTTCCTTTTTCCCACTCTCTACCCACCCACTCCTTTAGTATTATTACTATTTTTATTTTTTGTAGCAGGCATCATATCTAGGAGCAGGGGATTAAAATAATTATTCCATTTGGCAACGAGCAAGCCGCATCAGTACTGGAATCCTTTCTGTTCTTTAGTAATGCTAATGTTGGTAGAATATTATCAGGAGGGAGGTGGTTGACTGGAAACTTGCATATAAATAGGGGGGGTTTATTTGGTCAGTATTGTTTCTTAAAACATTTGACTATACAGGAGCAGCAACACTGCAAAAATATTCTATACATGTTTTAAAAATGCTTTTAATCCTAATTTTTATTTTAAAACCAAAACATGCTAGAAATATAATGCATTTTATTTAGAGTTATGGTGCTAGTTGGGGTGGCTGTCAGTACAAAGGCTAATGCTATTTATTAAGGTCCTGGTTTTATTTAATAGCCAGATGAATGGAACAGTTAATAAAAGAAATATTGCTTTATTCCCTGACATTTATGTCCTTGGTTTCCAATAAAGAATTGAAATTATGAATAGTTGATGGTTTAAATTGATGTTTTATGTTGAACGCTAGCTATAATTTCCCCTCTGAGGATTGTAATACCGAGAAACAGATGGTTTTTCACAGTAACAAATTGCTGTGTGTATACTGTATATAGAGCTGGCTTTCAGATCCTTTCACCTTCAGCACCGCGCAGTCCCTGCGTCAGAGCAAAGCGAAAGGCGGCGAGCGCCAAGGAGCGCCTCTGCAAAAGGGCTCCCTGACTCTTCACAAGACAAAGTAAATGCGATAGGAAGCACGGCCTATTTTTTCAGGTGCGATAGAGATACGAAAGCTGCCGCTGAAATGGCTCTATTGAAACTTGGTATGAACAGCTAAGTAGTATAAACAGAAAAGTTCTTGGCTATTCACCGGGTCAGAAATGCATGCTGAGTCTGAGGCGGTTCAGTGTGCTCTGGCAGGCTGGGCTTCCTTTTGTGATGCTGTTGGAGATGGAGTTTTGGAAAACTAAAAAAAAAAAAAAAAAAAAGAAAGGAACAAGTAAATTTGAAGTTAAACAGGCAACTTGAGTCTAGGCCCAGCGATTTCTTTGTGGTAGCTTCATACTGAATTTCTGAATGCATCCGCTTATCTTGAGGTTTTATTGACATTTGGTCTGAAGTAAATGAGCACTGAAGGCTCTTGTTTATGCTTTTTTAAGCGATTCTTTAATAATTGTTACTGTGGGGAAGTGGTGTGAGATGATTAGTGGAGAGTTTGGCAGGCCACATTAAAAATACACTTTTTATTAGTTAATTATCTGGGGAAATGGTTAGTAATTATCACTTTTAAATGTTCTCTACTAAGATTTACATGTAATATCTGGATTAAGAGTCACTTTAAGCTCCATTTAAAAGCAGAAAGAAGAAAATAGGGAGGTGAAAGGGTATGAGAAAAGGGGAGTTCGTGACCAGGTCTGTGGTCCTCCACAACTTGTGGGTGTGATGTTGTTGTTGGACTCCAAAGTGCTGCCTTGCTGTTGGCAAAATGAGTATGTTGCTTTTCACAAATACTTCTGTAATAAACATGCATTTAAAATACACAGGCTTCAACTTGAAAACAGCATCTATTGTGTAAGGGACATTAATTTTTCAAAACTGAGCTGCACAGACCATAGGATTAAATTTTTAGTACTAATTTTCCAAAGAACTCTTATTCTAAGAAGTGATAAACTGCTTTCAGAATCCTTTTCTCTTTGTGAGCCTGAGAGATCACTACTTATTAAATCTCAGTGTCCCGAAACGTGCATGTCCTACGGGATTTGGACCTGAACATTATTGCATACTTTGATTGTAAACCAATAGCAAGCTGTAATTTTTATAAAGCAATGATCAGAGTTAGTTAACTAAATGTTACCTACTGTAATTTTTCTGGTTCTTCTGTTAATGGCTTGTATTCAAAATAGTGAAGAAATGCATCAACGATCCTGTCTCTTACTGTTTTCCCCTTTTGGCTTAGTGCCAGGCAGTGGCACATTACTGCAGTTTGGCTCTGCACTATTGCTAACAGAGATAAAATACTAAGAACATCCGAGAGTCCAGAGGTGGACCGAATTATGGCCACTGACAAGGACAGCAAAGGTCAGAAAAGGTTAAGGTGATTGGGAAAGCCGTTTCACATATATCAACTATGTTGTTTAATAAGTTACTTGGAACCAGTTTCTAGCAGTTTGCAGTATGGAGTTTAAGCAGGAAAATTCATCAGAAATCCTATTTCAAGTAACTGTAGTGTGGGTTATAATTTAAAAGAGAGCTTGCTGGGACCAGCTTTATAAAGCTTGTGTAATGAGAAGGTTACAGTCAGAATAATTTAGAAGTGGTCTTTTTGTCAGGAGTTTCTAAGTGTTACTTGATTAAAAAAATACCAGACATGATTGTCATTAATTTTCTAGTACAAAAGAATGGTTAGGTGACGTTTCTTACATAAGCAGCTGTAGAAGCGGGATCAGCCCGCAGGTGAACAAGAGCCTGTAGCATTTTGAAATTGGTGCTGATGGACATTAATAAACGTTATTTACTGGCTCTTGCCCTGAGGAGTATTGTGCTAATGCAGCTAGGTTTAACTTCCAGATGAGGAGAAAATGAAACAGAAGGTAGAGGGAGGATCAGGAGACAAAACTAAAGCAACTTGCACTTGTGTGTGTGTTGTCTTTAACCACAGTGTTGGTTCCTTGAAATTCACATAAATTACATGAAAAATTAAACAGATATTTTCAGTAATGTGAAGTGCTAAAATAAGCCTGATACTTTCCAACCATGCTCTGCCACTTTTTAAAATTTTTATTATTTTTTTTATTTTTTGTCTTTCTTCCTCCTTTTGGCCTGGAAATTTTGTCCAGGCAGAATTCGAGGAGGTTGGCTCTGTGCCTGGGATTTCTGACTGTCTGGTGCCCTGGTCTGAACAGGAAATCCCAGGCAAAGCCCAACCACGCATGTGCAGATCATCTCGATAGCGCATGCACCGTAAGCCTAAAATGTTTTGTCTCTGACGGAAGTCTTGTGTGTGTGCTGTGAAGTAGTTTTAGCATGACCAGCCGCCTCGGCTGGACCCTTTCACACGCGAGGCTCGCTGCATGCTCTCAAACTGTGCGTGCAGCACACGTGCAGTAGGTCCAGCTTCTCTCCTGGCAGCTGCCCCAGGCACTGCGTGTGAATAGAAGATTGCAAACAGAAATATAATGTTCCTAGTAATGTTTATTTTCTTTAATTCACATAGTAGTTTTGTAGTTCTCTGGATGAACATTTTAAGCTGGTGCTTCCTTGTGACTTGAACAGCGATGGATATATCGGTTCTTAAGAACTGATTGAATGGAGAATATCAATAAGAGATTTCTTAATCCTCTGTCTTTTGCTTCAAAACCACTCCATATCTCTTAAAGATTAGATTTGGTCACTTTTGATAAGTCATTTGTGGCATGTGTTGGACAGCTGTTACCAGTTATTTTTATTTCAGCAACATAAGAGTTTATGCCAAATAAATCAGCACTCCCTTTTTCCCTAATAGTTACATCTGTTGATGATTTATTTACTTAGGAAAAAGCACAGCTAGTAACAAGTGAACATGTCTTTGATTTGCAGGTTATCCTACCCCCAAAAGTCTGAGGTGTGGGGGCCTCTGGCTCTTGCTGGAGAAACTGCTGTTGGCAGAGCTCTCATACAGGGGAGACTGAACAAAACATGCTAAGCCGCACATTTATACATAATAAATTGGAGGTATTAGGCAGCCATATGTTGTAAGAAAAAAGTACCCTGAATTTCCATCTCCTAATCCACTTGTCTTTTTAGTACATGTAGGCACAAAACATTATTACAGCACTTTTTAATAAATGGAATAATAATAGACTTAGTGTTACATATAGCAGATTATCATCTTCAGTGATTGTGTGTGCACAGCTTGTGTTATCAGAAGATTAAATGAATCTTAAGGAGACTGCTTCACAGTGAGATTTGATTTTCCTCTACAAGAATGCTTCTTAAATTATTGAGCCATTGCACTTGCACTGCAGACAACGTCTGGCAGTACAAAAGCCAAAAGGAGAAAAGTTTTGAACCAGCTTACCTGTCCTGTCAAATCGCTCACCTTGCCTGAGCAGAAAGCCCTATCGCTTTTAACATATGGGATGAATTATGGGCAGATTAAATGTTGCCTCCTCGATTTAGTGCAGCGGAGCTGTGCCTATAGAGCAAATTGGAGCCTTGGTGAGGGCATCAGCGCTGTTTGCCTCGCTGGCTTTGCAGCGCCTGCTCATGACACCGCCTCAGCCTCTTGTACAAAGTGCTGCTCAGACCTACTCCCTCTTTATTCATCTACTTTAGAAACCTTGGCACAAGGGACCATGAAAACTATCACCTTACGTAAATCCTCATAAGCTATTCATGTTAGTAGACAACTTTGCTCATGCTATTTGATTCACAATCCTCTGCTCCTTTAGTTCTTTCACATATTAACGAGTTTGATCACTGCTCCATATAAATGAGGCATAATCTGAAGCTGTCAGACCTAAACTGTGTCTTGAACATACACTAAGTGAATATATTCAAATTTCTCTTTAAAGCTAGGAATATTTATAATAAAACTTGTCAGAGCTTCAGTTAACAGTTTACATTGGAAGTATTTTTGGTTGTGAAATACAAAAACAAGTCCAAAAATGACTTTGTGAGCTGGTATTATTATATTTGCCTTGCATATGGAAAACTCATGTTGTGATTTAAACAACAAATGAGAAAATTGTCAAACTTCTGTGAAAATTAATTAAGCTCAAACTTCTATGAAAATTAATTAAGCTCAAACTCCTATGAAAATTAATTAAGCTCAAATGAAAATGCGTTAAAACACTTCACAAATTTATACTAATGTGACTTGTAACAATCACAATAAAAGAGCAACTGTGTCTGTTAGGAATGCTTTTAATTTTGGTTGTGCCGCCTCTTCTGTCACAGACCGAAATTGGATATATATTGAAGTACAAACAGTGGACTCTTTAAAAAAAAAAAAAAAAATCCTGTGATGTTCCTAGTGAAGTATGCTGCGTAAAAATGTCTCCTGGCTCTTGTAAGCAGCAGACTCCTATTTTCTCTTTGAATGCTATTCGGTTAGTACCTCAGACTAGGTTTGTCTGTTCTCTCATATCCTGTCTGATACAAGACTGCATCCTTGCTGGGGCAGAGGCCAGCATGGAGGGAGCTTGCGTTTTGTCTGGATTTTTGTTTGTGTTACTGTAATACAAGTGTATAAAATTTAGGAATATGCTTTATATCTTTGAGTGAAAGAAGCACAGAAATAAACAACATATAAAGATTGTTGTATGAATTAAAAACCTGAACTCTGAACTTAAAGGTGCAAGAAAGGCTGGCTGTAATAAGAAACTGTCAAAAGGAACAATAGTAGGAGCAAATTATGTCTTTTTTTTTTAGCTACTAGGATAATATTTTGGAACTGAATGAAGGCTATAGCATGTGAATCTCATTTCCCTCCTCAGCTATATCAAATTTAGAAGATTAATATATCTCACAAGTATGTGTTGCTGTGTTAAGAAAATTTAAAACAAAATGAGGCGTTAAGGAACTCCTATGAGGAGTTTCTGTAGCATCAAAGTTCTCGGTTGAAAGGGAGAGGTCTGATTATACACAGCTTGGCCAGGCTGCCTTGAGCATCCTTGAATTTTGGCCTGTAGTCTAATGGCAAAACTGATACAGTTTAGCTCCTAAATGCAAAACATTATCTTACCCAGTCAAAAACATTATCTTTGTCTAGTCCTGTGTCCGAAGCTAAGCAGACAGTTTAAACATAAGTTGAATCAAATGTGTGGAAGATTTCCTTAGCAGTCTTGATGCGAACAGGAAATTGATCCTCCAGCACAAACCTCCAGAGTGCCAAAAGCTCATTCTTCAGAAAGATAATCAGGCAAAAAATGTTGCAAGTTAATCAGTTCAGTTTCAGTTTACTGTTTACATTCTGGTCAGTTTTAAATAAGCATTTAATTAGTCTTAAAGTGTATCTGAAAATCTTCGTGTTGGACCTTGTAGATAACGAATGATGCCTGTGATTTTTGTTTTGTTATTGAAAAGTGAAACCAGATGCAGATTCACCATCCAAGTTCAGATTCTAGCTGGCTGAAAGCTGTGGAAGATAGACATTTTTATCATTTTGGAAGTATTTTTGCACTGCACTAAAACTGGCCATTGCATTATGGAAGGACATTGATTCTGCACAATGTGCAAGTTGTCAGAACAAAATTCAAACACATAAAGCAGCAAAATTGGATTCCTCTGTTCAAAAACAGGGGGGAAAAAAAGAATTAGTTTGGTCAATTTAATAACTCCCAAAGTTGTCATTGCAGTATACCTGTATTTGTTTCCTTATTAGTTACATGGTTGTGCTGTTTAAGCCTCCTTTCTGTCGGTTGGGACCAAATTCTTGTTTTGCGTGAGAAACCAAGCCCCGTTTTGTGTTGGGAATCATCGTGAGATTTGAGGCAAGGATTATGCTCCAGCCATTTCTGAGTCATCAAAAGGTATTTATTTGCCCATTATTTGTTTTCAGACTCCATGGGTCCCCTTGTAGGGCCCCTAGACTTGACCCAGCCTTGTCGCTGCACCCACTGCTCCAACTTATTTTTTTCACTTGCTCAAGGTTTGTGTGGTGTTGAAAAATTCAGAAGCCCTATCTTCTCTGATGGCTGTATAAGAAATATCCATTTTAAATTTACTTGTTAAAGTAGCCCTATGTGCTATCCTACTGCTTTTGCCTCTTGGGAGAATCTGTTAAGGATCCTCCCTGAGGGGATGCAGAAGGAGAATCCTACTATGTATGTGATGCATTTAATCCACAGCCTGTCTATACACTGAAATAAATAGAGCATTCACCTTTCTGTTCGTGGATTCCTTTCAAATGCAATTACAGTGTCACCTGTGGCATCCCGATTCATCAAGGTCCGTACTAAGCACTTCTGAATCTTATTGACCACTTGTTTTAGAGGATGATAAATCCCTGTTCTCCCAGAGCAAATAGATTTAATAGAGCAGATTTTTTTCTTTGATTTATGTTTGCCATGACCAGAAAGCAGGATTTCAGCATCCAGTAGACAGTCCTCCACAATTACAGAATCTGAGGCAGGCAGTGTCTGTTTTGCTGCTGTATGACAAATTGTGTAAGAAGACTTGGTGACAGTTTATGACATGTTCATATAGAACTACAGCACTTGTTGCAATTGTTGCTTCAAGATTAAACTTTCTTGCAGCCTAGATTTGAATTTAGAGGATGCCTCTCTATAGACGTGAGCTCAGTGACTTACTGGTTAGAGAATGAAAAGAGGCAAAGAGCCCTGTGTATGATACTTGAGTACAAAGATGAGATGTTTTTAATCTGTTTAGTCATTAAAAAGTGAAAGTAGTGCGTTTTGTACAGGGTTTGGAAGATTACTGTGGACATTTGAAAAATTATTTTTATCCCTCGCTCTGTAACTTTGTAAAGGCATAAAAAGCAATTCTAATTGCATTTTAACAAGACACAATGTGAAGTGCACAACTGCTGAAGAAATTAAAGAATGACATGCTAAATTGTGACTGTATGGTAAAATTAGATAAACAGAATCGCATAACCAAAATCAGATTCTGGCTGATGGAATGGGCGTGTGGTGACAACCCTGTGCTTGCATAGTGTCACAATGAGCGATCATCTGAGTTGCAAGTATTAGTGATGAGTGCCACTATACTTCATTGATCATAAGATTAAGTGGCTTGTACAAGATGGTATCTCCAGCTGCTGCTTACTCTTGACATCGTCTGCTATCAGTTTATAGGATTTGGAAGGGGTGCCATACACAGTGATACTTATGGGGTATCTGGGCCTATCCCTTATCTAACCATTTCATCATTTGTAGTTAGAGCCATGGGATATATAGTCCAGAAATAGTTGTGTATACTTATTGTCATCATTGCATTAGAATGGGTCTTGTCTAAATAATGAAATACTAGAAGAGCAATATCTCACTTGAAAACCAAGTCAATAGGGCTTTAAAATTGCTTGAATATGAAGAGGATGTTGCACAAAATAGATGGATTCTGCCAACCTAATGATAGGAATTGACATTTTTCAGAACAGTTGTCATTGATAATTTATAGATGGCTTTAAAAATTAAATTTTATATAGAACTCAGCTTAAAAATGAAGTGGTGTCAATGTTCTAAGTGCATTAGGTACATCAAGCAAAAATGTACTTCACTCGATGGTATTTGAATACTTCAGAAGTCAGGAGCAACCATCTCACTTGAAAGGCTAGTTGTGCTCAATATTAAAGGCTCACATGAATCTGCTGGATTCCAAATAACGTAGTTGTGTTTCTGCTACAGGAAGTGTTTTGAAAATCGTAATTACTGATTTTATTTCTTACACTTACTGATTTTATTTTCTTACACGTGAAAGTGAAGTGCGTGATTTCTGGAGAAAAAGAGACTTTTACATCTAAAAATATTAACTTAGCTTTCTGATTCAGTAAACTGTAAAAACTACATATTGATGCCCTCCTCATTTTAAAAACAGCTTGACAGTCCACTCACAGAAGGCATCTGCTCCCTGTGCACTGGGCAATAGTGGAGAGCCAGGAAAATTACTGGAAATATTTCTGGTGCCTTTGTGGAATCAGGGGGTTTGTTTTGTTTTGTTTTTTAATACACTTTTTCTAAAACTGATCCATCTAAAACAAAGTAGGGGTTAATACACACTTTGCTAAGTAAGAAAAATAACAACAACAAAAAAACTAAACCAAAAAACCCGAGGCTCAGCCCAGGAAGATGGGAATTCAGAGATAATATTCAGTGTGCCCAAAGGGACAATGCTGTCTCTTGTTGTCACTGTCTATATTTAGCTACCATGCTCATATGCAACTTAAAATACCTAGAATAGCAAGAAGAAATTTTTTTCCCCTTCATTTGAAGTGGTGCAGTGTAGGGTTGTTAATTTTGGCTTATCACAGCTGACACTTGAGTAGGGGGAAAAAAAAGTGGTTTGAAGCTTTAACTCTCTCCACATGTGCCCCTTGCAAGGAGCCCTTTTGACTCCTGTGAAACTTTCTTGGCTGTCTTAAATTATATGTCCCCCATTTAGGAGAAGTTCACAGGTCATTTAGTTGATTTAAAATCCATTGTTGTTTGTGCAGCTGATAAGGGGCAAAAAAGCTATTAGTTACTAGTTCAGAAAAAAATTGTTAATAATTCTAGCTTCCTACTTGCATCAACTGAAATTCTCCTGATTAGTTAATGTAAACAGTATGATTTATGTTTTAATACTCCAGTTTACATAAAAATGAGCAATAATTTTCACACTTTCAGGAGCGTTTCATGCTGTTGCTATGTAAGTTTTTGTGTTTTACCCAGTTATGGAAAACATAATGAAGTATTTCTGTATGACAATCTGGCAAATGTTTGTGTTTTACGAACATTGTGCACGCTTCAGTGTACTGGTTTTTAATGGGTAGTGCTCCAGAGTGTCAGAGCTGTCAAAAAACTTGAGCAGAAAAATGGAAGAGAGCAAAGTCCTTGAGGAAATACTGGACATGGGGGAATAACCCTGGCTGGTTTGAATCACACTAATGGCTTACTTATCCAAAAAAGTGAACTTGTGGTCAAAAGGAGTGTGCTCAACACGAGAGGGACCAGAAGGGTTGTGCTGAGTTGCCAGGCTTGCCTGAGGAGTCCCTGCCCAGGCTGGGGGCCGGTGGGGAGCGTGTCGGACCGTGAGTGTGTGGTGCCTGCTCCACAGCACTGGGACAGAGTTCAGCGGGCGGGTGAGGAGGAAGAGGAGCCAAAAAAATCAGGGTTCTAGGTCCGCCATGGTTGGAAAACAGCAGAATGCAATCCAGAGAGCAAGTCTGTGGCATCACCTTGTTGTCTGAGAAGTGGATTTGTCGCCCGATGTGCAGTAGGTCAGTAATCACACACTCTTATCTGTTTTAGGGTTGCTCAAGCCTGGGTGCTCGGTGTTTCCCCACAAATCAAGCACAGCAACAGGACTTTTCACACTGTATTTATACACAAAACCTGCAGTTAGTAATTTACTAAGTCCATCCTCTCTATAATGACTGGTTAGTAATTTACATACAATTATAACACTGCTGACAATACTTCTACTGCTACGCATGCTCAGGGGAAGAGTCTTCACCTGGGCAAGGGTCTCCTTGACCTGTAGGTGTGATTTTTAGTATTATAATGAGGGGAGTTCAGTGAGGGATACATGGACCTTGGGTTTGCTTACCAAGGTGGTGATGACCCCTTTTCAGGGTCTAATTGCTCCAGGCTGTCCTTGCTCAGAGGCGACTATCGACTAGTTCTGATGGGGATGCCTTTGGCTTTAACAGAGACAAAGAACATCTTTCTTGACCAAAGCATAATATTGGGACATTGTTCTAAAAGTTTAACCTTTAACAGTCTCACTTGCCTCTGGTGCATTTAGAACTTGACCAACAAGGAGTCTTTGTCCTGCAGCCCCTTCCCTGCGTTCTGCACTGTTAAAAAAACACGTGGACTATAACTGAATGATACCTTTTCCAATGGGAGCTAACAATTGTTTATGCTTCTGTGATCTGATAATGCCAATGAAACATTTCCTCATTCTTGTTAGACCTTTGAGAGCAGCATCAAAAGTAATCAGACACTCTTGTTTGCTTTGACGAATCTGTGGCATGAGTGAATTATCTCAGTCCTCAGATCCAGTGGACCATTCAAACTCTGCATAAGGCATTCCAGCCACCGAGGTGGTGACTTCACCCTGGCACTGTCAAGTAGAAAAGGTTCTTGAGGTGGCTGGGGCTAAGGGAAGAGGAGGTCTGGGTGGATGGAGGAGGCAGCCTGTCTTTCAGAAAATCACAAATGCCGCAGGCTGGTTTATGCTCAAAAGTTGTGTGGAAATAAATGTTGGTTAGCAGTGGGAGGGGATGTGGGGTTTTGGTTGTTTACCAGTTTACTATACACATGAATATGGGTGCAGTTACAATAGCGTAAAGATGTTTATTTCTTTTCTCAGATAGGAATCACTTTTCTAACTTGCAGTTACATCTCGAGTGATGGAATTTCACAGTGTTAAGAGCGTTAGAATAAAACAGCACCATTTTCTAATTTGAAGGTTAGCTGACTGTTTCTCACTGTCTACCTACCTGTGATGTGGTGAAGACATTTTATACACATCTGTCACAAAGAACGTGCCAGAGCAGGGCACGCTCCAAGTGCTGTTTTCAGCAGACTGATGACGTGAGGCGTGGGGACTGGAGAGCCATCCTGTGCTACTGCTGCCAGCCTGACAAAAATATCAAAGGCAGTTATTCCAATTTATGTAAAAGTTGTAAGAGCCTGAAAGATGCCCAGTGATAGAGTGGCAGTGGGAGCGAGCAGGATGGTCGTCACCACGTGGAGTGTGGGCAGGCTGCAAGCTGGCAGTGTCTGTGGCGGAGCCGAGGGGCGTGTGGCGGGGGGTAACGTTGGGCACTAGAGCTCCTGTTACGCGCATCTCCTGAAAAACTGCCTGCCTCTCACCTAAATCTAGCATGGAGTCAGTTTATTCTTCCCATTTTTTCATGTGCAAGTGGTTTACAAAAGGCATGATTTCAGTGTCTGTCTGTTTCCTAGTAGGAGGAGAATCCTCTCCAGATGAGTAGGTAACCTACAGAAACAGCTGTTAGGTTGTTGGAAATGCTCTGTTAAAATAAGAGAAAATATATTAAAACATGCCTTTTTCTCAAGTTTTAAGATGGTAAAAACTCAAAATCCATTTAAGAAATGAACAATTAGATCTTTTTCTAAGCATAGATGATCAGGATCCAAAAAGTACTTGTTAAGTCAAATAAGTAGCTTAATCAATACTGATTCTGAGAGTCCATGGTGCCACTTCCTAGTTTGCCCCTTTTATTTTTATTTTTTCTTCTAAGCATGGTCTTCAGTGCTTGTCCTGACCCATTTAAGAAAGAGATCAGTGGTTCAGAAATGTCAGAGTTTATAAGGCTGTAATCAGTTGGGAAAATTTGATCTGCTTTGAGTCCTAAGAGTGCTTATTCAACTTTCCAAATACAGTGTGTTCCTTTAGAAATTTAAAATAACATGTTTTAACTGCACGGTGTAAATAGGCAGCTGGGTAAGATATCATCTCCTCTGAACAGTAGCTTTTTTCTTCAACTTCTGTTATCTCTGCATTTCCTAAGACCATTTCACAGGATGAAGTGTGACTGCGCTCCCATTTTGCACCTGCAGCTCTCCATCCTTGGTGAAGCTGGCCCACAATTTTAGTGATTAGGTGGTGGCTGTGGGTCGTTAGGGCAGTTAACTGTTCTGTGCATCTTGCACAGGAAGAGGCTGGCTGTGGATCTCTGCTTTAAATAACATTTAAAAGCAAGCCCTTGTGGTCTTTGGAAGGGGGCTGTGCATCAGGATTATTTCTTACTAATGTTTTCTCAGGCGGCTGTAAGCCAGTCAGAGGAGAAGTAGGAGAGTTTAGAACTTTCAACAAAATTAGTAAGGTGCTGAAAATGTGCAAGAAACAGCACAGAGTTTAACAGCTCAGTAGGAGTGTTCCGATTCTTAGAAGCAGTCCGCTCAGGTGTTGTCAGTGGGCCTACAAACAACACTAAAATCCCAAAGGGTTTTTAAGTTTGGGGTTTGCTGGGATTTTTATTTTTATTTTTATTTTTTTTTTAATCACTTTTGCATTCCTGTGACTCTGAACATGAAAGTCAGGTACTCAATAGATTACTAGGCATTTTAAAACAAAACAGTAATAGCATCTTGAATCTCTGAGAGAGGAGGATGCCATCTCCTCCCTCAGGACCAGATCTTTCCCTGGGAAACACCTTCTGAGTTTTAAGTGCTGTACAATCTTGGCAATCACATGTGATTACATATATATTTATATTGAGGAATTGAAGCAAATATGGTAAATAATGACTGTGCCTATGAACTAAGCTGTCATTTGTGATATCCTTATGCAACTCCTGAGACAGCAGAGCTGCAGATGCCAGCTCTATGCTGTTGTGGACACGTCCACAAAACCATCAGGGGTTTTTGCTCGATTTCTCACTGAGGACTGTGACGTTGCACTATGACAGGGTTGTCTGTTTTGCTTTTTTGGTTAGTGGTGAATTTTTTTGTTTCTGAAAATATTTTTGTGCATGTGTATTTTCTTTATAACAGACTTCTAAGAAAATTGTTTAATAAAAGTTGTTTCTAAAAAAAAATGTTTCTTCACGTGGCTCCTCACTTGAGCTTTTCTAGATGGTACTGTCTCCTCTGTCTACCGTACTCTTCTATTATTCCCTTATGCACACAAAACTCAGTATTTACTTTCAGTCTTTCAAGTTTGTTTACCCAGGTTTCACTCCTGAGTTTGAGGAGCTGTAATCTTGTCCATTTTGAGTCCTCCGTGGCACTTGATGTCCATTTTGAGGTGTGTTAGGAATATTCAGCTTAAAGAAGTCACTTGAACTTGGTATATTACCCTTTGCTTTGGATGCACAGAGAAGTTTTTTGGTCCAGCTAAAGGAAGCCTTCAGTATTGTTTCACATACTACTGGTTTTTATGTACTTGTTGAAGCACTTTGTAAAAATTATCATATGTATAAAAGATGGTGATTGCGAGAAGTTAGAGTATTTTTCTGGATTAAAGGGTGTTGCAGGCATTGTTGGAATTCCTTTACAAGTCCCTGAGTACATCATCAGTCAGTGAGTTTTGACCTCCCCTCTTTTTTTTTGAGTGCAGATTTAACTTCTTTTACCAGTTTGTGCTAGACTTCTCGTGACACTTGGTGTTAATTGATATTTCAGGTAAGCAGTAATGGAAGACATCTGCTGTCTGGTGAGGTGCATGTCTTTGATAATACTAGAAGAGTGTAAATGAAAATGTGAGCTTCACAGCATCTCATCGTGATTCACTCATATATAGAAATATATTTCTGAAAAGCAGAAGTTCGTTAACAAAAGCTAATTTTCACTTGAGTGTATCTGAATGCAAGTTGTTGTTGTAAAGAGAGGGAAAACCCTTTTGAGAAAAATAGACAGTTTATGTCTAATTTTGCCGTGCTGCAGATCAAGGAAGTTTGCCACAAAGATAGGAATAAGGTAAAAAGTTTGAAGGTTAGGTTAAAATGATTGTAGATAAGTTGATCTGTGGTTGCCATATATAGTCATACAAGAAAAACTCTGCACAAATCCTCCAGACGTTTATGGACTTCTCTGATTCATCTGTGAGAGCCAAACAGCTTCAGCCAAGAGATAGGGAATTTGTTAAACTGCATTAAGTTCCTAAATTGCTGTAGCCCAAAGGAGCAATTCTGCCTTTTTAAGGGGGAAGAGTAGGAGGGAGTAGGCAGGGAGGATAGTGCATTATGAAGTCTCTACTTTTGGTAAGAGTTTCAAGAAGATGAGTAACATTCTAGAGCTCTTTAAAAAAAAAAAAACACACACACAAAAAACTTGAATTAATTTCCGTTGCTATCATCAAAAGCTGGCTTTCTAAATTTAGCAGTTTCCTATAGACACTCAGCTTATGCTAGCAACAGTAAAACTATTTTTCCTTAAGTGCAATTTGTCACCTTCCCCATCTAAGTTAGTAGAAGAGATAAGCTTGTATTAATTCTCTGTTTTATTATTATGCAAGTGTGTCTCATTTTAATCTGCTATTGAGTTCATTGTGATTCGGTACTCGGGTCGCATGCCTTGAATGATGGAAAAAAAGTGCACAGGAACGACAGACTGCATGCTTGCTGTCTGTCTTTCTGCCTCTTAATGTTCAATCC
>NW_020799124.1:7642943-7646085 GCF_003259725.1 Athene cunicularia | reverse complement strand
AAAAAAAAAAAAAAAAAAACCAACAACAAAAAACCACCCTCAAAAAAACAGAACTGGAACAGTTCATAGTTCAGCACATGAATTTGGGAATTAGTCCCAGCTGTGACTATATATTACAGTTGTGAGAAGATGATACTTCTCAGAAGGGCTTTATGTGGTTTTTTTTTATTTCTTACGTTTAACTAACAAACAGTAAATGTATTGAATAAGTCTGTAGTGAGATTTTGCTTTCTTTCGTCTTGATGATGCATTTATATCTGCTGTGTGCTACCAAAGTATATGCATTATAGGCCTGAGCGTCTTTCAGTAGGAATTTTACCAGGAACCATAAAGGCAGCAAAACTTTGTTTTCTCTGAATTGCTTCACTTACTAAAGCAACATGAAAAGATCTGTGCTGTACTTTTTTATATTTAGGTCAGGAGGATGACAGTTATATTAATTTTTGAGGTTTATTTACCAGGTATGCTAAATTAGCTGTAGTAAACCCTTTTGGTCTACACCCTGATGTTTTGAGCTTGTCAGTTTTTGGGGTTTTTTTTCTTTGAATTTCTCATCTTTATAGGACTCTGAAGTTATCACTAACTGCATTTAAAGAGTGATGCCTGCTAAGGGCATGGTAACCTGTGAGCCACAGCAGGCAACTAGCTGGTGACTCTGCATAGAAGAGATTGTGAGGAACATAAAGATCACAAACACGACAGTTGTGAGAGTTCTAGCAACGTAGGATGTGGATTTGCAGGACAGCGGGCGTTTTACTCTGACCCTCATAAAACAACTTGTTTTCTGTAGGAGCAACTGGCTTTTGAATAAAACTGGTCAGGATCAAGATTAAGTGAGCAAATCTTATAAAAAGATTATTAGAGGATTGCTTAGTATTGGATTTTCTTGCATTGGAATCATAGAGAAAGGCTGACTGTAATGATATAAATCAGTAAATACACCTGTGCTCTTACATGCAGGTATGTCAGTGTATGATTAATGCGCAGTCTGTTCACAGCTGTATTTTTAACCTGTATTTAAAAGATAAGTGGGGAAAAACCATTTTGCAATATCTGATGTCTAGGCAACGCACAGACTGCACCCAACCCCCCCCATTTACACACTGTCTGTAAGGATCTGTGAGGATGAAGCCTGGTTCCTTACTGTTATATCTAACACAGAATTAGTCTTCTTGGAAACTTAACCCAACTTTTTATAATGCTCATATTTTGGAAATCATGCTACTCGGCCAGTAATGGTTTTTAAAACATGAATGGTTTTTAGTACTCTCGCTTTTCCTAAATAAAACTGTACATTGAAATGAATGATTTCTGAATGGTCCTACTCATCTTTTCTTTGAGACTGAGGAGAAATCCACATCTCAGGAGCGTGGTGCTGTCAGACAGCACCCAGGTTTCTGATTTCATCATCCAAGAAGGCGAGGCCAAGAACTGAAGGTAGGGTGCACAGTGATTCAGACAGAGCTCTGCTTGTGTGGAGGGAATATGGAAAATTACAGGCACAATTATGGTTTCACATTAAATATTCTTCATTTTAAATCCACCATGTGAAGCATTAGTCTGTGTTTGAACTGGTGTTGTTAAGTGGACCACAGTACTTAGATGCATTTTCTGCAGAGTCATGGCCCATGTCATTAGCTTCTCATTAGAGACGTTAATTTTTTAAGACTCATAATAATTACCTTTTTTCAGAAGTTCCCCATTTTACACTGAGGAGAAACCTCTGTTCTGCAGGCTGTAATTCTGAATAATCACCGAAGCATTGTGAACTCTTACTCTTCAGACTTTGAGTGCTGTAGTGGATGGAGAAAGAAATCCTGCAGGATGTGATTTGGAGGGGGGAGTGTTAGGATCTTTTTCACTGGAAACCTCAGTTGCAGGGGCAGAGTTTGTGGAACAATGAGGGGGTTTTGGAGGGACAGAGCAGTTCTGGTTAAAACTTGACAAAGGTAGGTGAGGCTGTTTATTGGGATGCACAACAAAGCAGTCACTTTGCTTTCAGTTTTATTGGGCAGATGTACATCTAATAAAATCTGCAGGTACTTAAAAAGCTCAGTACCAAGTAATTATCTTTTCTGTATGCAGAGATACTGGCTTAAACCCTAAGAATGGCAATTCCTGGGTTTTGCTGACACGTGGTTATCCTGCTGGCAAGAACAGCACACTTCAAAGATTCTGAAATATTTATTTGGCTAATCAAATGGTTTTTCATTACATAAATAAGTAGTTCTGCTGACCTGAGATGATACAGACGTGTTTTTTCCCATGACGAGTGTCTGTCCTAGCGCATGTGGTGTCACCTTCAGCCTTCAACAGGGACTACAGGGTTTAACAAGAAAGCAGGCCAAACTGTTAGCAGGAGGAAGAATCTTCATGGGGCCATTAGCCAGTATGTAGCCTTGTAAATTAGTATGTTTGTTAAAAATTATGCTTTATTTTCTGTGTGTATTAGTAAGCCGTTACATAAGTCATTCTTCTTTTTTCCCCTACTGGAATTTTAGTGACCAGGCTTTCATTTTGTTAGAATTAGCTCCTTCCAAAGCTCTACCTGAATCATTTTTGTTTCGGTTAATTTTTTAGTTTCCTAGCAACTCTAGTTTTTAAGTTCTAAATTGTTTCTGTTCAGTGTCTTTTCTAGCCAATGGTCTGTTTTATAAATGACTTCAGGGTTTTAACATGATTCTAAAAAGCATAGTTCACTAAATTAATTTGTAAAGTTAAAAAAATTCTTTTTCTATTATATATAGTTATGTCTGTGTGTGTGTGTATATATATATATATATACACACGTATATATGGGTACAACAGTTCTTCTTTTACACAGTTGATTTTTTTTTTAAACAGTTGGGAAGGTAACCAGTCTGTTTATACATTGCTGCATCGGCACCGAGTAAACTTGTTAGCTTTTTGTTTATTTTAACTTGGAAAAAGCTGTAAGAGGATTCTATTAAGACTCATGCAAGTGAGTAGTTCCATTGAAAATAAAGTGCCAACCTAGACCCAAGGCCGTGGGACAAGTAGACACCTTCACAGATGCTCCATTTTTCTCGTGCCGGGGAAGAGCACGTTTGCCTCCTTGCTGGTGAAGGAGACCTCAGGACCAGCCCCGAACACTTGCTCGCTCTAGACTCATTTCCCCATG
>NW_020799124.1:7625392-7642893 GCF_003259725.1 Athene cunicularia | reverse complement strand
CCCCCCCTCTTTTTTATAAGTTCTTATACAAAAGTATCTGGATGTTCAGCCCTGGCAGTTTTGAGCGCAGGGCCACTTGTTAGTTCCTTATTATGTGTGGGCTAACAGGGAAGGAAATGCGAAAGGGTAAGATGGCAGGAAAGCCATAGCATCTTGCTGGTGATAAGGCAGCTCAAAAATAGGCTGTGACAGCTGAACTAATGATGTCACCGATGCTGATACAAGTGGGCTGCTTCTCATTATGACTTCTCTGCCAGACATGGTGACATTCACCAGCCAGTGCGTGTCTCAAGTAGATGATACAGAGAACAAATCATAGGAAATGTGGCACAGGAAGCATACGATGGAACATTTGCCCAGTTTTTTGTTTTGTTTTATTTCACAAGAGCACAATACTTCTGTAGATGATAAAGGTGTATAGGTCAAGCTTAGCCTTGCTGGACCACTTTATCAAACCAGGGTCATAGGGCTCTTGTTGTGACATTTAGAGATAAGCATTTTGGAGGTAAATGAGATGGTGCAGTCTATGAGGAGATCAGAAGGTGCTTTTGTAGCTTCAGACCTCAAGTAAATTACAAATACAGTGTTGGTAGCCTGGCCATTGATATGTCCTGTGTATAGTACATATAGTATATAGTGTGTATTAAAATAATGATAGATAAATAATGTAGTTTAGTTGTCAGAAAGATGCATTTGTTGCCCAGGTTTTTACCATAGATTTATTCTTGGTTTATTTTCCATAGAGTTATTTTTAATGAGAATGGAAAGGGAGTTAAAAATTATTTGGATTCAGATTTCATTGTGTAGCTACTCAATCAAAATATAAACTTGTTGTTTATACTCTTGTAAAGGGAAAATGCTATATTAGCTTTCAGCTATCAGATTTGATTCAGATAATGATACAGCATCCTAATTCATAGTCTCTACTTCAGATATTGAGTTTGTCTGTGATAGAGCCTTTCTCAGAAAACTGCTCTATCCTGATAAATCATCCAGAGAGAGAGAGAGAGAAAACACGCGCATTTAGTTGACATGGAAAAATAAGCTAATAATGTGATTGTATAGGAGTACTCAAATATTTCAATGCATTTGTGTTGATAAATTATCATTTGTTTTAATGTTTAGTTGCATGTACCCTTTTTAGCTGTTCTGTTTGATGGCAGTGATTTGCTAGCTGTGTGCGAGTGCTGGAGTTGGTTGCTTTTCCTGTTTTGATCACAGCCCAGGCAGTAAAGGCCACTACACTTTAAACAGATAATAAATCATATGGTGTCCTTGCTAACCAACATTACAGATTCCCCTGGGTCCGAACTGAATGTCCTTCTTTCTGTTCAATTTAGTGCAAAGAAGGTAAAATTCTATTTGATGTTAGTGTAATATTTTGAGATGAAATCTGATGAAGAATTTTTCCAAACGGCCAAAAATAAATCTTACCAGGAGAGTTTTTGCTGGTGACTCGAGGCATATGTATTCCCGACTTCTGTCTGTTTATTTTTACTTCCCTTTTGTTGTAAGCTATCAAAAGTTTTGATGCTGTTCAGCCAAGGAAGGAATTATAAAAGTAGCCTATAAACTCTTCCCAAGGGGGGGAGGAAGAGAGGGAAGAAAGCAAAAAATGGTTTGAAGAAAGTGTTTATACCTTTTGTTATGGTGTGTGCCATTTATCCACTTACCTGCATGGCATATTTGGTTGCATTTAATATACTCTGGTGAATTCCTTGCAGTTACTTTTCTTAAACTGTTTGCTCTGTGAAGATAATGGAAGTGGGATGCTCTGCATCGTTCAGCTGCAACAGATTGCAAGTTACTGCTAAGATTTCAAGTTGTCAAAGTATTTTACCCTGTTAAACTGTGTGCTCGAATGATCAGCATGTCCCAGGATTGCCCCAGGTTGATTACAGTGGTATAACCAATTGCTTGCCAGTGGGACTGAATCACTTTAAAGCAGCATTCTCGCTCTATCATGAAATGTTTTAAAAACAGTTTTGCCAACAACAAAAGCTGCTGTCTAAATCAAGCACCACACGTTTTCCCCTTATGGCACAAATCTTGCGTGGTAACGTTTTGATTGCTGGGATGAATGTTTAGCATGCTGAATTTGCTAAATGAAGGATGTATGGGAATCAGATATGGTACTTGAAAGCCTTTCTCCCTTTTTGACAGCTTGACCAACTGTTTTCTTGGCTTTGTGATAGCCCTTCCATTCCTCCTCCCCCCCCAGCTTCTCTCCTTCCTTCTCTCTGCTATAAACAACCATAACAACATCTCTCATTATTAAAGATGAATAGTCCTGACATAGTTTATATCATGAAATAAAAAGTTCTGCAAATCCTGTCTTTCAAAAGTTAGTACGTGTCAGATGATGCAGTTCAATAGCAAGCTCTTGGCTAGAGCTCGCCACGCACAGAGGGGAGCAGGGCTGATGTTCTCCTGCCTCAGAGCTGGCTGTGCTTTATTTCACTGAAAGCCATTGCGGGGCTTTGTCATCCACCGATGCACCCAGGGTGATTTCTGATGCTTACACCGTGTGCTCAGGCAGTGGGAATAATGCCCTGCTCTTGAGAGTCGTGCGAGCAAGAGACTTGGGGCTGGTCTGGAATTAGATCTCCTGTATTTCTTGCAGTTTTGACATCAGTCTGCTGGCTGGCGCCAAACTAGTCAGTAAATTCAGAGGCAATACCAGGGACAGAAGCCCTAAACCCGATGATTTCCTACCAGCTGAGATTTTATTTCAAGAAATGTTGCTTTGCTTGGATGGTATAATTTTTCCTGATTTTATAAAGGGTGCCAGCATTCTAACTGTAAATCTAATGTCTCTGTTTGTAATTTTCACTGTGTGTTACAACCTACCATACCGGATTTTTGGCCCTGAATGTGGGCATTTCTTTTGCCATTGATGGTTATTGTTACTTTCTTCAATGTCATCATCATCATCAGGTTACGAAGAAGAGGTTATAAAATGGGCACAGCTCTCTGGTCTCCTGGAGTAGTCAGGAAGTGGGGAAAAGCTGCTGAACCTGACAGTTTGCTTTGGTGGAGGCGTCATTTGTAGAAGTTCATAATACACAAGGACAATACCTAACCTTTTTCTGTCCTAAAACAGACTGCAGGAAAAAAATCAGGTAACGTTTAGGTGACTTAACTTGGTCTAAGAACAGAACTGTTTGGTTTGGTGTTGAAGAGGGAGCTTATAAAGCTGCAACATTATCCTTAACTTCATAGGTATTAGCTATATGTTAGTGCAGTAACTGTGTAAGAAGTGAAATTTGGCTGATCATTTGTCTTTGATAGCTTCATTTGTGTTTGCCCCCCTAAGCCATTTCTCAGGGAATGGAAGAACTCCTGATATTCCAACTCTCTGCATGACTTGTCATTTAAATGACAAAAATCACTTCTCTCACAAGCCTGCTTTTCCTTCAGGAAAAACAGATTAAAACCAGGGCTGAGGGTGTTTTGGTGAGTGGTTTAATGTCCAATATGTTGCATGATGCTAGATGTAAAAGTAAATGCATTGGAAAAGAGAATTTCCTAACTTTTTAAGGTCACCTCTTTTCCGAAAGACCCAAGGCTTCAACACACCCTTTTTGTATAAAGAAAATACTTCAAAGACCTCTTTATGACCTCTTGCATGAGGTTCAGGGTAGCTAAGGGACTGTGGCCTGTGTGAAGCTAGGAAGATTTCATGGTTACTTAAGCAGTTCATGACTGTCTCAGTTGTGAGCAGTATTCTCAGAGCATTGTAAGACTCTTGGTTGGAGGGGACATCCAGAGGCTGACTAGATCTAACCTGGCCCTAAAATGGTTCTTTAGTACCCACACTAAGTCTGGTCAGCTGTGCCTTGGAAATCTCCAAGGGTGGGAAATCCACCTTCTTCCTGGGTAACCCGCATCAATGCTGCCCTCTTAAATGATGCAGCATCATGTTACTGTTTTATACCTCTTACAGATTTATTCTAGCTGTAAGTGTACTATGAAGTCGCTGCTTGTGCCTCGTCAGAGGAATACCACAGCAAAAATAGGAGTACAGCTTCTTGGCTGTGCATGAATAATACAGTGTCCTCTGCAAAGTTACAGGATTTAATTCTTCAGGCATGCACATAATGAGAAGTCTGAGAATTTCTAAGTGAATTAGACCCAAACCAGTTTAAAAGTGGAGCCACTGAGGATTGTATGCAAGATAGATATACTTTTGTTGCCCTAAATTATCCTGCTTGCTAAGTAAAAATAAGCTATCAACTTTTAGATTCGTTCTATGGGCAGTATTTTCATGAATTTTCTATGGGCAGTATTTTCATGAATTTTGTAGCACTAAGTGTGCTGTAATTTGGAAGAAAACATTTGAGTTATACAGAAACCAACAAAAATAATACTGTCTTCTTCAGTGTGTGTCTCTCCAGTTCTCTGATGTCTAAAGTCAGAGCACTCTTGAGAAAACATTTAATAAAACAGACCTTTTACAAAATGGCAACACTCTTAGTTGAAGTGATGGCCCAAAGTCATCTTCCTTTAAGCCTGGTTTCCATTTGTGGACATTTCTTTGGTGTAAATTCAGAAGCGTAGCTGCTGTTTAGGTAGATAGAGGCATTTACTTCTAATCTCATGAGTGTTTCAGCTGAATTATGAGATTGAAGGCGTTCGGTGCTTACCCAACATCACTACAGTTTTGTTAATTAATGCTGTTTGCAACAGATACAGCTGTATGTCAAGGTGGAAATGCAGGCTTGTTCAAAATGAATTCTAGGTATACTTTTATTTTAATCAAAACTTCCATAAAATGCGATCAGAATTTACATAATAGTTCAGAACTGAAAATAGTGTTAGGAAAACCTTGATAATGGTTTATCCTTTCAAATTTTTTCTGATGTAATATCTTGCTTCTGTCTTCCAGGACCTGCGCAAACAGGTAGCTCCATTGCTGAAGAGTTTCCAGGGAGAGGTAAGAGCTTATGCTTCTCATGGTGCTTTCGATATTGCTTCACACAAGCCTGGTGTGCTGGCAGCCTTTCAGCATGGCCGGGTGGGTACAGAGCCCTTGAGCAGAGAGCATCGCAGGGGTTCAGCCCTTCTGCATTTTGCTGTGTGTGATACACTGGATTTGTGCTGGACAAGCTAAACTGGTCAAATCACTTTGCATTCAGCATACCTGAGCATAAGCTTACCGTTGCAGTGACTCAGGTGGCACACGAGAACTCGCTGTGCCTCAGTGACTTCATGGTTAGAACGCTTAATGAATGCAATGTAATGGACGTATACAAAGGATGAAGATACTACAAATAGTTTTCAGTGTAAACCTTTTCAGCTGTAAAACATTGTGTTGTATCTACAGGGCTTGATGGAAAACCTTAAGTTGGCAGGTGTTTGTTGGAAAAACAACAGAAAGCATTAACAGCTCTGGTGCTGGCTCTTACTTTGATTTCTCTTCACGCCACTCCACTAAGAAACACATGATTAGAATGATCACAAGTTTAAAAGCCAACTGTTGTTATTTTGAAGAATTTCTACAGGCAAAAGCAGCTGGGCCAATTACAGAATTTTACATTTTAGCTGTGGACAGCACTGAAGCGCTCGCTTCACGTGAGTGCTTAGGCCAGATGGGAGCTGTTGTACTGCCTCTAAGAAAATGTCGTGTATGAAGATTGCAAATTATATTTCTTCTTATAAAGATTAGTGCCTGTGTGGGGGGGTGGATTTAGGTTTTAGCTCACTCTCTGTTACACATTGTGGAGTTCTGCTCTTAATGTTAGCTGTGTTAAAGCAGCAACACTTTTTACTTTCTTAATCTGTTGGCTGATTTTATACTGTTGCAGTTCCCATCAGAGCACAGAGAAATTCAGGAGCACGTTTTCAGAAGTCTGCATAGGGAATTAAGCGCACAACTCCCAATATCTGTAATGAGGGCTGCATTTCTGATTACTTGTACATCCTGCTAAAGATGTATCTCAAATAGGCAATAATTCCTCATCCTAAAAGCAGTATGATATTTTTTATTTTACAACCCATTTTCCCAAGTATTGCTAGAAATAAATAAATAAACAGGACAACTTTGTCCTTGATATATCTAATAGTAGTTTGTGAGAACAAAGAATGACTTGTGTGAGTCCGTTTGCCAATGGAAATTTACACTTTAAAATTGCTCCGAGTGGATTGCAGTGCTCTTAAAACCTTTTCACTTTAGTTTCAAGCTTGCAATGCACTGACTGAAAAGTGTATGTGTGCTTTCAGCACTGTTCTTTAATGAAGGGAATGTCTGAGGATCAAGTAAGAATCATAAATCCAAATCTGGCTACAGCTGAAGGAAGATTCTCCCATTAGATCTTGCCTGTTGGAGACAGCCACTGTTACCTTGGTATGGCTCATGCACACTCCTCTGCTGTAGTTTTGCTTCACTAATGTAAAATTGAAGTTTATGTTGATATAAATTCAACATCACAAATTACAAGAGTAAAATTTGTTGGTAGAAATCCCCTCTTACATAAATGAAGCACGAATACGTTACAGGATTGTGCTGCTGAATCTCTGAGCTGGTGATTCCAGTCTCCCTAATCTAGACAGGGTTTTAGAAACCTGAAAAACCTGAACTAATCATGATTGACTAAATAAATGCGGAACATACAACTGTGAATTGTGGTATTTGATTATAGATGTAATTACTGTATCTTGTTTTGGAGACAAATCAAAATACTGAGAATATTAGTCTGTTCTGTTGAGTTATATTTTATTGTTCAATATATAGATTTGGTCTCTGTTTATTGTTAAGGTTGACTTTCTGAAAGATTGTAAGATGAACACTTCAGGTATCTCACGAACAAATTGTGTTAAGCACAGGCTTTTCTCCATTTCAAATCTAATGGAGATGCCTTGACTTACTCACCCCAGAGATGGCTCAGCAAGGAGTATTGCTGGGGGCAGGACACCCACCCCGCGAGTTTGTAGGATTGCTTTTCAGAAGCGTGGAGGTTACCTGCTAGGTGATACTTAATGTCCTGGGAGGGTGGCAAAGGGACCTTTTGGTCACCCAGCACAGGTACTTATATGAGCAGGGAGGAGGAATGGGGAGTGAACTGCTCATAAGTGGTTCCCTGCTTCTACTACATAGACTTCAGCCCCATACTAGGATTTTGTTTCTTTAAAAACCCAACAAGAGTAAGTAAATAAAACAGAGGTAAGCAGAGAAGCAGTGAAAATAGATGTTTTCTGGAGTCCCTTCTGCTGGAGAGTGAGCATCCTGGAGCAGCAGGTATGGATGCTGTGGGAGTGCTCTGGCTCACACTCTGTAGGTATTGTGGATGGTATGACCGAACTCGGGAGCACCACCTTCTTCTCACCAGTTGCTCATACGGAAGCTGGGAAGGAAGGTTCTTGCATGATGCAGCTTCCCTGTTTACCATGCAGGAAAGCCTCCACCACGTTTTTGGCTGTGACTGCAATCACCCCATCCTTTTCTTGATCTCTAATGACAGAACTAAGTAGGTGCTTTTGGCATGTCTCAGTGATACTAAGTTATGATGCCACCTCAGAGGGGAAGCAGGCTTTTGCAAATCCCATGTGGGATGACTGTTCCACAGGGCTCTGGGCACGAGGGAGGGACAGAAGATAGGAGGGACAGGCAGCTCCCTTATGGGCAAAGGTAGTTAAGTAGCTTTACACAGATATTGTGATGTTTCTGCCTAGCTAAGGACGGGCTCCCCACCTCCTGCAGTGCCTCAGCTCTCATGCTAGTGTGGTCCCAAAGTGAGCACAAAGTTTTTCTTTTTTCCCCCCTTTTTGCTGGCTTAGTTTTCTGCCAGGTTGGTTCACTGAAGCAGCTCTCTGCAGGCGCCTGCTGGGCCAGGGAGAGGCCAGGAGAGCACAGCCCAGGGCAGGAGGAGTGCACATGTGCCAGCTTAGGTTGACTTAAACTGTCCTTGAACTGTACCCTCGGTGAGCCTGACGTGACTTGGAGAGAGGTTAACTTAAGCTCACATATTTAAATATCCTCCCAAGCATGCTTTATGGGACATCTGCTTGTAAACCTGAACCTGTGGCTAGTTGACTTTTTAAAATACATCCACAGGTCACTTCAGCCAATTTTTCTTTTCAGTTTGAGCATGGGTATTGATACTTATTTCCTCACCCCCTTTTCCCTTTGTATAATACAAATATATAAATAAACAACCCCTGACCAGAACATGCTGTATTCTGTAGATATTTATCTCATTCATTCAGATCAAAACTGTTTCATTACTGGTTGGAAATAACTTTTTTTGTATAGATCTCGGTGCTTTAAGTAACTGGATTTTTTATGATGACAATTAAAGTAAAAGCATTATGAAATGAAATTTAGAATACTACAGACTTTAAAATGCATTCCTACTTCAATGTGAGACCCTATTAATTCATCACTGTAATACAATTTTATTATAGTACTTTTTCCTTGTTCAGGATTTTAATGGAAATTTGCATGCAGCTTTTTTTAAAAAACTAACAGACTGTTGTGTCTGATTCAAAGCTGATGGTATTGTTCTTTTGATGTTTGTGGGTAACTTTCCTAGCTTTCCTGGAAGATTTAAGGTCTGAACGGTGTAAATAGGCTATTGTGAGCAAGACAGAAGTCATTAATTTAAGAGGTGTAGAATTCCTGTCTTTCTATCTTAAATTTTTTTTTTTTTAACCATTAACCTGAGGATGCAACTTATTAATGGTTTGCTTACCATATGCTGGGCTAAATACAGAACAGAATCAGAAAACACTGAAGAGCTTTATTATTCAATCATAAAATATGTAATTTGCAAGCTGGCAAGGCACTCCTTCAAGCAACCATCTAAATAAGCTGTGTTGTGAGTAGGTCACTGTGCATTCCCATGTTTACATCAGTGGATGTATATTTGTACATGAAATCTTAAAAAAGAAAAAAAAGGTTACGTTCTTGGGCCATGTTAATTTACAGAACTAAAGTTGTGGCATGGAAATCTAATGTTGGAATCCGTATTTGTGAAGTCATCAAATAGATATTTTAAGGCTGGGAAAGGATTTCCTGAGGTCATTAGCATTCTTTTCATGTGGCATAACAGTACTGTCCAACAGTAATGCAGTAATCCCTCATTTGGAGAACCCTTTAAGGCACATACTCCAAAACAACGCACTGGACTTTATTTCTGTGAAAACCAGTTCTCATATTCTTCTCACAAAGCAAGTACTTCTAAGGGTATTGCCATTCTGATGAGACCACTCTGGCTCCCCACTTCGCTGAATTGCTCTTTAAACTATTAATTTGGTCAGTAGAGTAATTTAATAATTTTCCATATGCAGACAACAGAAGCTGAAAATCAGTTTGGTGTGCTGGAACTACTAATCATGCCTTTGAAGGAGTACTCTAATAATATGTGTGCCTAAACAACTTCAGACCTACTTTACTTCTACATTTTGAAGGAGTATTCCTGAGCTGATATTCTTTTTTTTTTTTTTTTTTTTTTACCCCCTCCCTTTAATTTCCTCATGTTAAATTTACAAACCTAATTAATACAATTTCTTTCCTGTAGGTTCACTTCATGATGGCTCAATTAGAGTAGCAGTAGAACTGTGGTTCAATATTCAGGCCAGCTTCATAATTGAGAACACATTTTCTTCTCAAAAGCTGCAGCTGGTTTGGTTCTGCTCATGCAGAAAAGGATATAACCTTGCATAACATAGGAAATGAACGGTTGAGAGAGAAGCCAAATTCAATTTCAGTCAGATATTTTGAGGATAAGTCCATGATCTATGGAAGCAAGGGAATGAAAAGTGTGTGTATGTGGAAAGCAGCGTATTCAGCACTCTATTAATCACGGCTAGCCTGGGTGCTGTTGTGTGCTGTTGCGTTAGCACAGATTCTAGTACAGAGGCTGGAGAGCAGCCAAGCACTCCAGAAGTTAACCTCTTAAAGACCCTGAGCTGCTTTCTGTTGAATAAATGTAATTTTGTGGTCAGAAATAAATGCTTGTGATGTAGCAGGAGCTTTGAAAACAACAGCGTGGCAAAGCTATTACAAATTGCTCTGTGTTGGGGAAGTCAACAGCATACATCAAAATTCAGAGCTCGCGTCGCGCTGATTTAGGCCCAGAGTTTTCCTGCTTTTCAGTGAAAGTCCCGTTAAACCGCTCAGTGTAACAAAATGGAGCAAATCTAATATTTTTGGTGGGTAATTGTTTTTTTGTTTAATGTCCACTCCACAGGATGTGGGTGGTGGGTAATTTCCTTTGTATAACAGGAGCATGGGGATGGATTTGTGCTTCACCTCGATTCTGTTTCCCGATGCTGGCGGAGAAGGGAGAGAGGCGCTCAGTGTGCTTTTGGGGTAACAGCAGCTCAGCAGCGTTTCGTTTCTTTGTTTATACAAGTGTGTAAATGATTATTTATTTATTTTTGGCTGGCTTGATTGCAGTTTAAACAACATCTTTCCTGAGGAAGGTGATTTAAGTATACTTCAGCATCTCAAAGGCAGATGCACTCTCCCTGATGAACATGTAGGATGTCTGGTGCCGGCACTGGGCTGCAGGGTCGAAAACATCCCTGAGAGAAGAGACACTGAACTCCAGAGTGATGGACAGAACTGTAGAAACTCCCAAGCACAGTCAGGGCCTCTCCTATATGTACCTCTTTCTCCTTCCTATATTGCTATCTTCCTAGGACAAACCTCAGCTATTGAGATAACCCAAACCTAACATACGCCACCAGAAGCAAGCACTAGGTGCTGTGCACCTTTCTGAAGCTCCTGCAGGTTCATCTCCATCCCATCCAGTGTGCGAGCAAGTTGTACTGAGACAGCAGATACTACTAGGGTAACTTTGGAGAGGATCAGCCCAAATTCTCTTATTTTTATATAATTGACAAAGTGCTGAAATTTCTGTTGGCAGCTGGTGGGCTGTCTATATTAAGGCCCGTTATGCCGCTGCCACGCGTTTGGGTGAAATGATAACAGTGGTGGGAAACTATTTATGCAAAATTCAGACAGGCAGCACTGTTTCAGTTCACAGTGTCAGGAGTATCTTCTCATCCTTTTAAAAAAAGAGAGCTTGAAGTGTGCTGGAAAGAATGGGGATGGGAGGGCTGTGCCGGGCGCGGTATTCTGCTGAGTGTCATTATAATCCATTCCATTTCTCCAAATACAGAATTATCTCTGTATTTATTACAAAATTACTATGAGGCTCTATACAAGCCAGTGTCCGGTCTTGCTTTGTTGTAATAGTGAAGCAAGAGGGTAAAGTCAGTATAAATTATTAGTGAAAGGTGACATTTTGGTATTTACGTGCAGGTGGATTTTGCAGAAAGGCAGTTAATGAGCTCGTTCTTGCAAGGATTCCTCTGCCCCAATTTTTAAAAATACATAAACAAAAGTTTGGGTCATCCCTAAGGGAAAAAGTGATTGTGGGTTCTAGGTCGCTGTTCACAGAGGCAGGAGGAGAGGCTGACGGGCAGGTGAAAGCACCCACTCACTTCACTGTGTAGCTCCTGCTCCTGCTGGGAAGCTGGAGGTGATGTCGACTATCACAGGCTGCTCTGCCCTGGCACCGCTTTCACTCCTTCCTTCCCTGCCCCACTTGGCCACACCAAGCGTGGCTGGGCTGGGCTGGCCATGGGCGAGATGTTCTCCATCCCACCTTGTGCTCTCGCAGAACCTTGAGGATCAAAAGTGGCAAGCTCTGACATCTCCCTGGTTGGTGGTGTAGCAAATAATTCACTTAACTATTCTCTAGAAAGTTGTTCTTTCTGTTTCTTGGGAAGTACATGTCCCCTGTTTGGATCATCTTTTTCCTACTTCCCGCTATGTGTTTAACCTTTTTTGCATCACAAAAACTCATAATTGGCCCATGCCAACCCAGGAGAGAGGCTAGCATGCAGACTACAGACTTACAAGGGTAAATAATTATGCATGCGCATGAAGTGCCCCAGACAAATTGGGACACCCCAAATGTGGTTTCACACAGGCTTCTTACACCCTTCAAACGTTCAGGCACAACACGATTTGATTAATCACTAGCACCCACACTTCTGATTACTAATCAGAGTAAAACTTAGCAAATCAGCTACATTTCTGCATCATTCTTGCTGCTTGTCTATTGATCCAGACGTCCTTGGAGTCAGTCTTGCTAGAGTTACTTATCTGTGGCACCAGAAACCACTGGGAGGGTTTAAATAATGAGTTAGAGGGACTAGGATGCTGGCATCTTGGTTGTCCAGGAGTGTCCTTTATCCTTCATGGACAGCTCTAAGCCTCTGCAAAGCAAAGTCCTTATTTCCAGGACCAGGCTGTCCTTTAGTTTATTTTAGTCGTGCATAAACAATACCAAAGTCTCCAGTAAAATGCTGCTACCTCACTACATCACAGTGTGTAGTGTGAATTAATAGATATATTTTAACAGAGTTAATACACTTCCATACTCTGAAGATTGATTGCTAGAATAGTCAGGGAAGGGAATTTTCATAACAAGGGAATTTTCATAACATTTGGCACTTTGACCCTCCTTTTGCCATCCATATTTTGTCTCTGGTTTCATGCCATACCCCATCCATGCTAGCGTGGGACTGACGCTGGCAAGTGTCCCTGCCCCAGCCCTGGGTGCCCACCTCCTCCCTCATGCTGAGTCTAGCAAATGCACGGGATGACTCAGTTCAGTTTGCCAGCATGATGGAAAATAAATTCTTTCTCTCCTTCATTGCTTAGTTCTTCATCAAGTTGGTGAGCTGAATCATGCTACGGCAGTGCGATCGCTAGGTCTGATGCAAGAGAAGCAGACAGAGCCTGTGGCCTGAGGCAGGAGGAGAGAGCAGGGCTGCTCCGTTTGGCGGAGGGACTGGGAGTCGAGTGAGAGCAGGAGCTGAGAAATCCTGCTCAGAAACGCAGAGGGGTGTGAGGAGGGAGACACGCGGGTTATCAAAGGATCCAGGAGAGGTTCAGCAGTGATAGCAGGCCCACTGTGGCAGTGATCTGAAGGCAGGGTGGCACACAGTAAAAGCTAATTTAAACAAAGCTGTCATTCTGCTGTCAATATCTTGAGGCACATGTTGGGCTGGGCTGTTTTACTGGAAAGGAAGATCAAAGATTGGAAAAGCAACAAGAAGCTGTCCTGTGAGAACGAGGGAGCTCAGCTTTCCTCAGGGGATGGCAGCGTTGTTTGTCTGGGAAAATCAGGATTTATCTGGGCATGAAAGGAAGAGAAGGTTTCAAGGGTTCAAGGTTGCAGCTGTTTCACAGTGGAGGGAAGAAGAATTGAAAGATCTGAGTCCTCCTTAAAGCTCTCTTCTTAACTTGAGGTTAAACCAACAAGTTGGTGAGGCGGGCACGCTCTTCCCAAGCTCTTTCCTGGTAGCGTACCTATGCACTGCACCCAAGCAGCTTTGACAAACAGATTGGTATTGTACCACTGTGAAGTCCTTATTTTTGTTAAAGAATTTATAGCACAGCTAAAATACACACCATATGCTTTAAGCAGCTGTACAGGAATAATTTCTTTTTAATTTTGATTCAAAACTTCTTTAATGGCAGCAAAGATAAAAAATAGCATTTTCACTTTTTCTTCTGTCAGCTGCAAAATAAATTAGCTGGGATGATGAATATATATTTTTAGTAATTTGTAAAATTATAATGTTATATTTTTATTAATTTATTCTAGATATCTGTTGGTATTAAGAAAGGGAAATCAAGCCAGTTGCCTGCATACTCTGTGCCCTTCCTGATTCACGGGCACAGAGTGTGTTGTAGGGCTGGTGTGGTGCACCACCTTAGAACTGATGTACTGTTTTATATGAAAGGGCAGCTAAGCTCTATTGTAATGGCTTCAAAGAAAGACTAATGCCATTGCATAGCATTAATAATGCTTGCTATAACTGCCATTTGATTCCAAGGCAGCTATTCAAGAATATAGCACGGCTTAAAATAATGGTGCGTTAATGCGTTGTTACAATGCTTTTCCCTTTGTTTGATATGTTTCTTACAATTCTTAATGGCATTTTGGTAGCTCCAAGTAATTGAAGACAAATGGAAAAACTTTGTGATGCAAAGCAATACAAGAAAAGATGTGTAAGGGAGCTTTGCAAATGAAGAGAAATGGGTGTCTCGTTAAGGCATCCATTTATTAAAAATCAGAACAGAAAAATAACTTCTGGTTTAAGTCACTTATTTTTGCTTGGTAAGTTAGTTCCAGATTGGGTGCAGAACAGTAAAAGACATTAATGTTAAGGTGGCTAATGAGAGTGAGAATTACAACTGAAAAACAGTGAGGATAAGCAGAAGAGTTAGGACTACAGAATTCATATTTAGCATAGTTGTGGGAATGCTTGTGTTTGAGACACTGGGTACATAGTTAATTGTTCTGCAGATAAATCATCAATGCTTTGGTAATGCCACCCAGGCACAGAAAGCAGTGTGATCCCTTCAGTAAGGAGTTGTCTTTGGGATGCCAAATTGTCTAAAAACCAGAGAAAAACCCAGCAGTGCTGAATGATCCAAGTTGATCTGTCAGGAGCAGCACGCTGTGGCCATGTGCTGGTGTCATGGTCTGCAAATGTGTTAATGTGCTGCTGATATCTGTATGTTCAGAGAATTTAAGTGTCCATGCAGAATGCCTCGGCATCTGGCTGTCTCAGCTTCCTTGCAAAGAGCTTTATCTTCCCATTTCATTTTTAAGTTCAGAAACACCATTGTGCAGCCTTCAGTCTGACTGCAGTCGATGAGACAATACCGTGTGCCAGTACAGCACAGAGGAGCATCCCTCTTCCACAAACCTGAATAGAGAATCCAGGTGATTTGTAGGGCAGTAGACATCAGACTTCAATTAATGCCAAAATTTCTTAGTGCATAGAGTGACAGATTCCAAAATAAAGCCACAGACTTAGCTTTTCTCTTTTTGAACTTGGCTGGGCATAGCTGAAACAGAAGGAGGCAATATGCAGATAAAACTACATTCAGCATCTTCCCTGACATAGGTGGCCAGATCTATGGTGCTTATCTATATGTGGAGAGAAAACTGCTGATTTTATTGACAGTATTTTGATTTTAGCTGGGTGTAGTAGATACTAGACTGTGGCCAAGCATTTCTGAAATAGGCAGTCTGTGCTACTGGAGTATCATGCCAGTGACACTGGGCAACCAGCTGTCTGTCGCTGTGGCAGTGAAGGATGGGAGCAGGCCAAGGAGGTCTGCAGGGGCAGGTTGGGGAGAGGTGGTTATGGAGGGGAAGCGGGTCAGTCAGCCTCTGGGGTGAACTTGGTCTCCTGAGCAACAACTCTTGAAAGCACTTGACCTGAAAAAATAAGGTGGATAAAGGGAGGGCTGCTCTCAAACCAGTGTGTCGCTGCGGTTCCCTCCATATAGCTCCGGTGATAATTTTGAAGATGAAGAGTTTGCTAAGGAGGGAGGATTCCTAGTGTCTCATTTCTGTTATCTCAGTATAGCGCCAGTGGTATTATCAAGACAAATAGTATGCCAAAACTTAAAAGTGAACATATGTTTATGGGGGTGGTGGGGAGTACAGAGGTCACTGTTGTTTCTTTCTAGTCAGAGAAGACATAATGGGGCCTGGTTTAGATAAATTAAGATTTGGAGCTAAGCTCATGTCAAGACTATGCTAGTGTAATTATAAGTTGACTTCTTTCAGGGTCCCTGAAGTTTTTAGAGTCAAATAAAAATGTTCAGCAAGAGTTTTATAATGTAGTTCAACTGTTTTAATGTGAGCTGACTGCAGCTCATCCTTGTTGGCTCCTGAACCAATTTTACTTTGATTTGAAAAACTTACAGTGAACTTCCAAATACTTACTTCCATGTAAGTGCTCTGTTTCCTCTGTTTCTGGACTTCATTTATATTTTGCTATTTTTGATTTCTTTTTCATCCCACATTTCCTTATACAGCTGGAAGCTGGCATACTTTTTCTTTTTTTTAATTCCAATTAAAGTTGTCATGGTGTTTTTTCTAAATTTTATTTCAAGATATAAAACATTTGAGGTGCTCATTTTGAATAGAACTTCAAACCAGACAGATTGATTGGATTTTTTTTTATTTTAACGCCTAAAACATAAAGAAAATCTTTCTGCTTAGTGGGATTGTTTGGAATTCTGATTCTGAATTTGGGGGAGAAAAAAAAGGTGTGAAAGCTCCTGTGATTTACAGACTGCTTCCATCAGAAAGTCTCTGATCTCCTTGGAAGATTCTGTTTCAATTCTGCTTTATATTTCAATCACTGTATAACTGGTATGGAGTGAATAAACCATGTCTTTTATAATACTTAGGGAGATTATAAGTACAAATGCCATTCATTAAAATGTGAAAAAACTGTAATAGGAAAACAAATCCATCCTGTTATTTCACAGAAATGCAAGCATTTGAAATGCTTTGGTTTTCGTAAAAGGGGCAAATGAATTTTTCAAAATACAGTACAGAATCAGTTCTGTAATGCTAATTGTATTTAATAATAGTAATTTAAATTTGGCTGTACTCTGCTGAGCAGCAGCGAGAGAGAGAAAATTGTATGTGGGAACGTTAAAGTCCAGAAGTCTAACATATGGTGTGTTTTGGCCTTCAAAGTCTGTCTTTATGTACCCATGAAATATCTCAACTGCAAAAGTCTTTCTGATGGCGGCCCCCTCCTTTCTCGCCCGTTCACAAACAGTGTCTGATACTCCCAAGCATTGATTTACACTACCCGGTGCCTCTCTGCCTTTGGCAGTTTGTTCCATATTCTAATTTCAAATACTTTTTGTGTGAAAATGTTCTAACCGAATTACTTATGTTCTCATTCCCTAATGAGCATCGGTCCATCTGTGATTGCCTGAATTAAAATTAATAAATGGGTTATTCACAGCCATCAATCCCTTGCTCTCCAGCATGTCATGTGCCCTGTGAGATTCCAGTGCCTTTCCCCAGCCTTTCTTGGTGAACCCTAAAGGACACGTAGGGCCAGCATTTCTGGAGAAGTGATATCTGCTCTGCACATCCTCCATCATTTGGGCCTCTGCTGCTTGTTTATCATCTTTCTAATACCTTTCTCTTTTTTTTAGTTGATAAGAATAAGTTGCAAATAGGTCAGGTTTCAGTTAAGCTACACCTCCACCAAGCTGCATGGATTAATCCAGATTTTGGGGGGATGTAAGCAAAATAGGAATTTGGTTTGTTTCCCTAAATACAGTCTTGTGTTGTGTTCCTGTAACTTGTCTCTTTGCCATCTCTGGCTGTATTTCTCAAAATTTCATTGCTGCTGCCAAGCGCCGTGCCGATCCTTGGGTTTCCTCCATGAGCCCTCCCCTCAAGTCTTTTCTTGGTTTCTATGTTGTGTGTTGTGCTTCTGTGTAACTTCTACAATTGTCCTTGTCCTTTGGTTTCCCGGCCTTAATCCTCTCTGTAATGATCTCTACAAGTCACTTATCAGCCATAAGACTAATCTATACAAGTCACGTGGCGATCCTGTGCTCTGCTCCTGTGCACTTTGCGTCCGACTCCCTCCATTATTTTAATCATCTACATTGTCGGATTCCCCCCCCCCCCCCCCCCCCC
>NW_020799124.1:7614878-7625342 GCF_003259725.1 Athene cunicularia | reverse complement strand
CCCCCCAAATCCTTCCCTTCGCAAAGTCATTTTCATACAGAGTAAACAGAAGTGGCACCACATCTGACCCCGCAGCACCCTCCTGCTTATCTCTCCTCCTCCCCGCTCCGCTTCCTTTCCCTGGCACCCTCTGCTTCCTGCGCCCGCGCGCTGCAGCCCGCTGCAGCCGGGAGGGTTTGTACATGCTCCCCAGCTCTACAGAGCTTCCTCCCGTATAATAAAATCTCAGATACTTTCCTGAAATACAGATACAGTAAACTCTGTCCATTGTTTCTGCCTTATCTACCAAATCAATAATGTAGTGAAAGAATTCAAGGACGTTTTTCAGACAGGACCTTCCTTTTTTTAGTACATGTTGACGTACACACCTTTAAATGGTTTCATAATATTAACTGCTTTTCAATTACACAGAAGAATTGATATCAGGTTTTGTATCCATAGTTCTTCGGATCCTTCCTTGCTTTTTATTAAAAATATGGGAACGATAATCTCCATACTTTTAGCTTCCTGATTTCAGTAAAACCTTGCAGAACTGTGTTAGGTTTTCCTGTCTCCCTCTCTGTCTCTTTCTGCTTTGGAGTATTAATTCAACGGACCTGCTCTTGGGTCACTTTGGGTGGTTTTTGTTAGTATTTAGTATGTGTAGGTCCTCTGTTTCCTAGCACATTAGGAAAATACATGTTTACCAAAAAAAAAAAAAAAAAAGTTGCTGTGGAATAAGTATTTTATTCTCAGAGGCATAAAACTGCCTCTCGTTGTAAAATGATGTTTTAGATAAAAATACAGATTTCGGGGAAAATAACAGGTTGGGTGAGGTAGTATTTTCCCTCACCTGGGCAGACAGCTTATTAGATTAGTACTGCGTGTGTTACAAAATACAGAGAGGCTAGTCAGGGGAGCCTGGCTTGAGTTCATGGGTTCGAGACAGCCTAGACTCTATGGGTCTGTGCCTGAGCTTTATTAGAAAATTGATTTGCATGTAGAAAATTCACAGTTGTTTAGTGTTAAGTATCACAGCGTGCCCAACAACTACGTCTTTTCATCCTCTCATGGGCTTAGTGGAAATAATAGAAAAATACATCTGCCATAATAAAGGCAGTGTGACATCAGAAGTGCACACGGTTCCTATTTGTTGTGTTAGATCTTAATAAAATAAGTGGTAAACAGTTGTTGGGGAGAGAACCTGCCTGGCAAATGCCATGCTTTTTATAAAGAGTTAACGTAAAGAATCACAATAGACAATAGTGTTCATAAAAACATTAATGCTTGCTACTGGCTGAAACAGGGCTTTAAATTGTATTCAGTACAAATGTACCAGAAATACTTAAGAGACTGCTTCTATAGGAGACTCAGGTTCCCTTTTCATGTATTAACTAGTTTTATATGAAATATATTAATTTATTTTTATAGCTCTGAGTGTAAGAGATGTATAGGAACAAATCTAAAAGCCGCCTTTTCTCATCCCTCCTTTTAGATCGACGCATTGGGTAAAAGAAGCAAAGAAGCAGAGGCAGCCTTCTTGAATGTTTATAAGAGATTAATTGATGTTCCAGGTAAGCAAATTTTTTCCTTATTCTGAAAAACTGATGGCTTATGTTCATGTGAATGCTACTGGGTTTTTTTTCTACTTTTGATAAGGTAAATATGAGCGATGGTTTTACTCTCTAACTGGTACACTCCAGTACTGTTTCTAATGGAAAGAACTATAAGGCACATTACATGACTTCCCCTTGCATTTAAATTTTAATGTTTGTATGAATAATTTTATATTACTATTATGTGATGCTCAGTAATTTGGTTATTAGAGGGTTCACACATTTTTAACAAAAAAGATATATCTTGAAGCTTCATCAGGAAGCAGCAGTATTTTTACTTGTAAAGGACAGAGGAAATTTTTCATACCCTCCCTCCAAAAAACGTCTTACTGAAAAGTACATCACTACCAAATTTCAATTCTGTTCAGTGTGTGATCATAAATTTTATTCTAAGGCCTTTGTTGCATATGTTTTCAACTTTCCTTTATGTTTGGCATCAGAAGTTTCCAGTTCTTTTTACATTTTGGCAGTTGGTTTTTTTTGTTTTCCCCAATGGTAGATAAATACTGTCAGAACAGATTTTATTTTTGCAACTGTACCCAAAGATGAGAGGGAGTTAGGAGTCCAAGTCTCTCCTTCCAAATCTTGGCCTGACTGAGCTGTTGGCAGATAACAGTGTCTGTAGGATATTATACTTTTATAAACATTGATATAATATTCAAAATACTTACTTTTGAGGTATAATTAATACTTCTAAGGGCTTTTAAGGCCTCATTGCAAAGTGCACCCTAGTCTTTACTTGGTTTACCTTTTAAGGAGGACATTTCATGCATGCTTCAAATCAAAATTAATTTTTAAATGTTTTGTTTACAGCTTAACTGGTTAAAAGGTCGGTGTTTTTCAGATGCTCAGTCAGAGCTGACATACGTATTTTTTTATGCTTTCACGTTTATAGTCAAGTAGTGCCCAGTGCCCAGTACCTGCTGTATCAAGTGCAGCATGTGTAGAGAGATGCAGGGACTGACCATGCTCATCCTAGATGACAGTTGCCTCAGAAATGTTGGTTTTTAGGTTAATCAGCTATGGTCTGTGAGTTTTCATTTACTTGTCCCCTGCTCACAGCCTTAGTACCGTTCCATAGGTGGATAGCTTCCTCTGCACAACTGCTCATTCTGTGGGAGGAGGTGGATAACCTGGAGAGGCTCCTGAGAGGGTGCAGGCAGGCTCTGCTGGCACGAGCAACACGGGCATGGGACGGGCTCTCTCAGCTCTGTTTTGTAAAGGAAACCCCTCCATGAAAACGTACCCAACGTACCTGCAGCCTGCAAGTCCGTCCACCATTCAGCTTTAAGGAGACGAGCTGTAGCCCCTCCATCTCATGCTAACAGAGCCCAGGGTGCTTGTTTCCTGCCATAATTTGGGAGGCAAGGAGGTTTGACTTCTAATGGTCTGGTTTTCTTCACGACTGAGGAGTCGTGTCAAACAAAGAGCTGTGTGGGATCCGCTGCATGCTGTTGTGCAGAGGCTTTGTTCTGAAGCCTGGCGTTATCACAGGTGCCGTGAACTGAACAGCAGTGAGGCCAAAGAGAAGGCAGAACATGTATCTCACCCATGCTGTAGGATCTGAGTTGTGAGGGACTTTGTCAGTACCTCTTCACAAGAGACAGAATTTTCTCCTTTCCTTCATTTGCAAGAGCAAAGTTTATACCCCTTCTTCCACACTCCACAATCTCTCTCTCTTGTCCAGCCTTCCCCTGCATGTGCCCTTACGTTGTCAGAGAAATATTTCTTTTATATTCTTACTATATGTAAAAATTTTGGCCTGGCTAAGTTGTGAGTGCAGTAGAGTCTGTGGAATTAGAAGTATCTACAGTTTTTAGTCCTGTGCTCTATGAGCAGGCCTGAGAGGCACACGAGGAGCGTACTGATGTTGCTAAAAGCAAATTCCAGGTTCTCAAGGAGAAGTCCAGCCCGTCGTATGCAGGCATAACAAATACTCACTGTTTACAACACATACTGCAACGAAAAGGAAAACAGCTATTAGGAATGTATGGCACTGGTATTCATCTCGGCGTGGCAGGGCTGAGTTAGGCGTATGCAGTTAAGGGCTGGCTTCATTGTTGCTGCTTTTTTTTTTTTTTTTTTTTTTTTTTTCTCATCATATGTAGTCTTTCACATTGGGTATGTATCCACGGAGGGCTCTCCTTTATAAAAGACCATCAGTATTCATTTATCACATGTGTTGTTTCGCCTCTGTGTGGCTTTACATATCTTTCAACCTGTCCATTTGGTATTTCAAATATTTAGGTATACTTTTAGCTCCACAATCCTGCTATGTTTTCTTTTCGGTGTGAGAAGGGAGCTATGATGTTTTGAGAAAGCTATGACTGGAATGCTGCAGAGTGGTTATTTAGCATTAAGCATCACTGTTACATGACAAGGGTGCAATTTTATCAGACTTTCAATATCCTTTATAGGACCATATAATAATTGCAGCTGAAGTCTAATTCCCAGCAGCCAATTTTATGGTTCTTGAGGAGGCATCTATTCCTCTCCTCAGTAATAATGTGCACACTTTATATAATTAAAAAGGGCTTCTATTTTAATTTTACTATAAAATGATCTGTATTGAAACTCTAGCTATGGCGCTTTATGTATTCAGCTAAGTTTAATGATTTTCTTTCCTGACTTCACCAGAGTTTTCACTCAGGCTCACCAGTAAGGAATTTGTGGGAAGGGTGGTATTCTACTTGTAAATTTTCCTATATACATCAGGGGGTTTCTCTCTAAAAGATAAACCAGGCCTTTTCATATCTCTCTCGAGCTTTATAATACTGTAAAAATAGCATTATCATTGGTTTGTGCTGCAAAATTTAGCCTTCCTAAAGGAAAGTACATGTCAGGGAAAAGATTTTGGTTTATGTACATTTATACAGCTGTAATTCTCACTCAGATCATTCTGTCTTGCTTGAGACTGAACATTTTTAATTAATGGAATTAATTTTCTCATTTAATTGCCTTATTTTCAGTATGCAGTAGAGAGCTAGGGAAAAGTGAATGCTGCCACATGAATTGCACTAATCAACAAGGTTGTCACAACTTACCTTTAAAAATAATGTGAATATATTTATTTGGAAGTAAAAGAGGTTGGGTCTGTATTTTGAGGAAGCTTTCTTCCATCTGTTCAAGATATTTTTCTCTTTAGTTTCAGAATATAAGTGTTTTATGTTAGCACCCTTGGCTTTTAGGGTCTTAATCTTGCAGACACTTAAAGTGAAATTGGAGCCCTGTTGTGTAAGTGTTTGGAGGAGCAGTGTTGCCTTGCAGAAGCAGTATATTCATAATTCTGTTTTTCTAAAGCTTTAAGAGAAAAATACTAAGCATTAAAAATACTAAAAAATAAATACTTTTAAAAAGGAACCGGTTTTGCTACTTAAATTTTTTAAAAAACAAAACTTCACTGTAATCTTCAAGTAAAACTTAAAATGTGGTGACCCGGAGTGAATACCAGATGACAGTAGCTTGATAAACAGGTTAAAGAGACTTTCTCTTTTTTTCTGTGTCTTTATTACAGTGCAATTACTGCACAATGCCACAGTTGGATTTGCTCGGTTTTCAGTGTTGCTCCTGTTAAGCATGACTTCTGTGTAGGCAAAGAAAAAACAGTTCTGCCTTTAAACAGCAAATCTGCTATCTTGATGTGGCAGGATTAAACCGAATTTGGCTTCTCCTGTAACAGCTGATTCTGTGTCTTCTCTCATAGGGAGTTTGTCACCAAAGGGGGGTACCTGAAAAACTTGTCTCCTGCCCATTTGTCTCTCTACCCCAAGGGAAAATTCAGTTGCCAGGGCTTTGGTTGCAGCAGTGCCAGCCCCAGCTGGGCTCTGACGCCCAGCACACCCCTGACCCACCGCCTCTGCCTCCCCTCCTGCACCCTGCTTTGCTGAAACATGGTCCTAACCCCCTCTGGCTCTTCCCTAACACCTTTCCACTGAGGTGCACAGTATTGCACCTCAGTGACAGCCTGTACGAATGCAATAAGAAGTGTTGCGCTTTTTCAGCATACACACGTTTGAGGATCATCGTAGATTAATGCAAAATATTTGCTCTCAGTTTGGTGGGGACTGTGCAGCCTTCTAGGGTTGAGCCATAAATGGTATTTGTTTCTGCTTAATGGGAATTTTCTCATCAAGAAACTAAATGACTCTTATAGTGTACAAAGGGATGTATGTGTGTTTTTATTGGAGACTCTTCACAGGTCTCTCTTGTGATCAGATTTGCCATAAGTTTGGCTCTATATAATGTGCATGACGTGTTTTTTAGCTCAGAGGACCTGCTATCTAAGGAAAGTATAAAATAACAGAGAGGGTAAAAAGAGGTTGTTGGTTTTGGTTTTTTTAATGTGCCCTGTCGAAACAATTAAAAGCAGTAACAGTGAAAGATGGCTGAAGTGGAAATTTTATCTTTCCCTTACTCCTTGCCATCATAAATTGCACACCCTGCCATGGGGGCTGTATGTTACTTAGGGGTTTGGAGGAGAAGCAGGCTACTTCCAAGGGAGTTTTCTACATACTCATCATTACATGTTGTATTTTTATTTTCATAAAATAAGTTTAGCTTTGAAAATTCAAGCTGCCTTGTATAGGAATTTATTTTTCCAGTGAACTATTTAGGGTTTTTTGAAATAAGTGATCAGTAAAGCACAAAATAAGTGTTAGGGAATTACTTGTAAAGGGAGAAATGAAAAAATGAAGATTTGTTTCACACCCATAAAGAGCTTCATTCCTTCAGTCACAGAGTCCATGCTAGCAGCAGTGTGAGATGCAGTGCTTAATGCTATCACTCCATTCACTTGTGATTATTGACAACTTAGCAACACTCTCCAGACTTCCTTTTAAAGTGTATTTGATCAGTGTTCTGAGGTTAAAGATGATACAAGAGAAAAACAGGTTTGATTTTTTTTTTTTTTCAGGAAACATTATCGGCTGCTTATGTTGGAGGAGATAAACGTGTATGAAGTTGTTGTATTTATATATGTTATGTGTTTGGATTTTTTTTTAAAGCATAATGTTAAGCAGAAAGCATAAAAGTTAAAGCCAGCCCTGATAGCAGAAAGTCTGTATAGACTTTTACATACCCAGATGACCCAGAAGTTGCATGATGTGCTTAAATTGCAACATAAGCACACCCAGCCTTTTGTGCTGGTAGGGAAGAGCTGGTTGAATATAAATTTAGGGGAGATGTAAAGAGGGGAGAAGGAAAAGAGGTTCACTCCAAGGGACTGTGTTAAGCAATCCCAAACTAGAATACTAAAAACATAGTTTGAAAAAGTTAATACTCAGAGCACTCTTTATTGGGCTGATTGTTAATTGTTTGGCAAAACTCTGTCTAAAGAGCAAGGTTGGGTTATAGATACCCTGAGTTTGTGTAATATCAAGACTGATTAGCACAGAAGATATTTGAGAAATGTTTAGTATCATTACAAACTGAAAAATGTTAATCAGTTCCTGGTTAGTTAATAATATGTGTCAAAATGGTAGTCCCTTTCCAGACAAAATATATTTGAATAAAATTGAAGATAGACACATGAAATGAAAACTAATGAATATTCATAACATGCCTTTTCTCAGCCTTATAGGGAAAAGAAAACGATATTACACTGAGTAGTCTTAGGAGGAGAGGAAGTAAAATGAACTTGCTTATGGACAACTAGAGTAGTGCAGACCCCCCAAAAAAACAGAGTAGTAGGGTATCCTTCTAAACAGACTTGAAAATCTGATAAAACTAAGCAGAAAATTGAGCATAGCTAATACTTGAAAGAGTGAAAAATTTAGCTTGTGGCTGTATCCCATCTGAAGACAAAATCCTTGTTGCTTCAGGTAAAAAATAGAGGAGTTGCATAAACCCATGGAAAATGCCCCAGTTCTGGAATCTGGGTCTGGAAGAGAAGTCTGTACAGTAAAAAATGAGGGACTGTATACATTGGTGATTTTCCCAAAACTATTCTGCAAACTTTTGCACAAAGAAATGCCTGAGGGTGGGGTGAGAGGGACAGTTTAAAGTCCAGGCTGAGACAGGAGATTCTGAGCAGCATTTTGGGTAGAGTCCGTGGCTGCTGCTTTTATTTTCCAGAACAGTCTGAATCGCCTGGGATGCTGCTCCAGCCTTCGGGTAGTCCAGTGCTGAGGAATGTAGAAGTAGCTCATAATCACTTCAGTCTCCTTCCCTCTGGGGTTTGAATTCAGAGTCACAGCATAAAATACAGTTTTGGATCTGTACTGGATGAATGCACACTGGTAGGGCATACTGTTAGCATTACATAGTTATTTTCAGATGAAGTGCAAAGTCCTGGCCAATTCTCATCTTTAGTATTCATTCACTTTATCCGTATGTTTTGAAACTGATGTCAAAATAACTAAAAATAGCTCTGTTACCTGAATATGTGGCTTGAAATCTGGCTTGTCTGATCACATACTTTTTTCTTTTGTTTTTCTCGTTGAATTAATAATTGGATAAATTCCTTTGTAAAAGCTGGAATAAATATTCGAAGGAAGAAATATCCCTAAAGCATACACTTTAAAAAATTTATTGTGTGGTTGTCAAGCCCAATTTTACTTGGTAGGCTGGAGGCAGGGAAGGAAGAGGGGAGGTGCAGATAAGGGGAAGGATGCAATGAATAGAAGCAGAAAGAATGCAATACAAGAGAGAAAATATCCCTTCGGGCACTGGTTGTGTTACCTGGAGGTGGTAACTGCAGCACCCCTTGAAAGCTGTTGCTTCAGGGAGTGGAGTTAGAGCAGCTCTGACTCTGGTGACAGGAACCAGGGCTGCGTGTTCAGAGCAGGAGGCAGACTGTGGATGTGATGGGGAATACTGGACTTTCCCTTTCTCAGTTGCAGGAATGTGAACTGGAATTAGAATAAACCCCAGCTTTCAGAGGGTTTAGTGCTAAGTCTGTTCAGTAGCTTTTAGGAGAAAGAAGGGATGATTGTGGCAGAAATGCTTTCAAATGTAGTGGAAGGTTCTTTTTTCTTTTTATAATCTCAGAGTAGGAGAAATGAAACTTAAAGAGTGCCAGTGATTTTTCTCTAACTGTCCTTTGCTTTGCACTGAGCTCAGTGTACAAGCAGTAAATTCCAATGTCTTCAGCCATTACTAGAATATTAATGATCAAATGAACAATTTCAGTTACAGTGTCTTCTCTTGTAACTCATTAGGTCCTTTTTCAGCTGGCATATTATAGTGCTGTAAAATACTGTATCACCTATTATGCATACCCCACTTTTAATATTAAAAACTTTTCCGAGAATTTATTTTGGTAACTTCTTTGAAAATAGAGTTAACTGCAATGCAATTCATTAATAAGTCAGTCATTTCCTCTGCCTTATTTGACTTTTGTGGATACTAGAGTAGAGATGCATCTCATTATCTGGGGCAGGGCCAGAACATCTTTCCAGCAGTAGCCATTCTAGAATTGGTAGATAAATAAAGGATTTTTTTAAATAATAGCCCACAAGCTTTAAGAACCACATTCTGGCGAAGGGATCTATATGACTGTGGTCAAATTGGCTATATACCATCTCGCATCATTTCACTTAACCCTGCAAGCATTGGAGAGTGCTGCCACGGAGAGCTTTTGTCGTGATTAATGGGGAGGAAAGGCGCCGGTTTGCTGCGACTTCCCCCCGTCACCATACAGAGGGGTCGCATCAGGATTGCTTTGCTGCTTTACTGCTTTCAGAAGTCGGCAGAATTTGGGATTCTGCTTTTTTGCTGGTAAGGAAAATGAGAGTCCCTCACCCTCTTGTGGGCACTTTGAATTCCCTCGTACAGCCCTTACAAAATGCTCTGACAGCGGGAGGGTGAGGAGAACACACTAAAAAAAAGTGGGGGAAAAAGAAAAGGAAGAGAGATCCCAGTCCTGTGGGGTGGGGGAGTAAAAAAAATATGTATAATTCTTGATTGAAGGAAGAACGTTTTCATGTTTTTTATGAAGTGAGGAGTTGGAGAGATGATGAGCTTTGTTTCAAACAGAATTACGGCTATAACTCTTCTGTCCCTGGGCTACAAGAGTCATAGGGGAAAAGGAGGAAAGCTATCATTTATTCCATGAAATCTTTGTCTCAGTCTCTCTAGGCTATTTCAATTTACCCCTGAAATTTCTGGGGAATAATTAATGAATTAATTAAGTACGCTGTGAGGTGTTTGAATATTCAAAAGCTACAATGTAATTATTATTTTTTCTAAAACACATTTTCAGGTTATTTTCAGATACGCAGCCTCCCAAGAAAGCACTTACTGCATCAAAAGCTAATAGAGCTTCTTCCTGCTCTTCCTGCCTCTAAACCAGAGCCCGTTCTCCAAAAGAAACGTTCGCTGCAAAGAGCAGCGGTAGGGCTGGGCAGCGATGCGTTTGGGAAATCAGAAACTTCTTTTACGTTGTGATGAAAGTATTGTGACAGCAGAGCTGAACTCCTGGCTTTTAAAAAAAGTTAAATCGCGTTAATAAAGTTGCGTTGAGGAGGATTTTCTTTTTTTCCCCTCCCTTATCATTTTGCGTAGGCGTTTCTTGTGAGCAATCACTGAGAAAGCTTTGCTGACAGTGTGGTTTAGGCAACAGAAATACAGGCTTGTGGAAAGAAACACATTGCCTTCGATGAATTATTTTTAGAGCCGAACCTTAGGAAACACATTTCCAGTGATATAAAATATTAATTGCCCCTGTAGTTCTGGCACTGTTTCATAACTTGCTCTCTTAACGTTTCCAGTGTTACGGGCCTGTAACGAAGAGGGAGGAGGGGATTTAGAAAAAGTCCTTTGTTTTGGAAAAGTCTCTCCAGGAGCTCCATTTTAAGATACCAGATGAACACATTTTTGCAAATAAGCGGAGGCGCAGGCCCCGGGCGGGGAAGCTGCTGCGTCGCTGTCT
>NW_020799124.1:7611940-7614828 GCF_003259725.1 Athene cunicularia | reverse complement strand
GATGGGATTCAGATCCATGCTGGGCTGTGTACAGACACATGATGCAGAGGGCTGCTTCATGGGTATGGGATGCAACAAGTGGATTAGGAAAGTGGAACAGAATAGGAAGCAGGAGGAAAAAATATATCAAATTAATATAAAAGTAGACGTCACAGTTTGGGGCGATAATGTTCTCTCAAAACACTTTTTCAAGTTCTGGATGATCAGATTCTTTTTACCAGTTTTCTCATTTCTTACTTATCCTGTGCCTAGCAGGGATTCTGAACTTTTACATGCTAGAGAAGATTCAAACCAAGAGAATAATTTGTGATGAGTTTTCCACATTTAAGTGTTAAGTGAGGTGATTTTACTCTTTTACAGACTACAGAAAGGGCATTTCCTTCTTTGCCTCTCTCCATAAGTTAATGCCACTTGATTTTTATTTTTTTTTAATGTGTATGCCTGTTGTTTGTGTAATGAATTGAAAGTTTTGGTCCATTGCTCGTTTAAAAATTCAGTGACCTCCTGTTAAATGACATGAAGCATACTTTTTAAGCCTGATTAATACAAAAAGGTATGCCTTTTCATGCATGCATATGTTGGGAAAAGGAGAGTATTTTTATTTATTTTTAAATCCACTTCACTCAGGTAAGAAAAAAGTTGTTCTGACTGTAAGGTTTATAGTTGTTTCAGATTAATTGGTGTCTATAAGTACTTCAGAAATCATGGGAATTTAGGTTTTCTGAGATTAAAAAGCATGTTGGGGCTTGCCATGAGAAATGAGGTATTTGTCTCTCTGCCCAAAATGTCTTGGTCATATTATTGTTAGTTTTCTTTAATGCAGTTTCTAAAAATTAAGTCTTAAGAGGTGCTTCAGCCATGGATTTTACATGTCCTTAAGCAGTATTTAGTGGCTGCAGGCCATTAGTCCTTCAAGTAGGCTCTAGTAAAGTTTGAAGTTTAATGCACAAAGACTGTTTTTACATTTTGTTTGTTCTGCCACTCTTTTGCTACTTGAACATTAACCTTTAATAGAGCTAAATTAAATATACATGTCCTGATGAATAATTATGAGATTGCAGACATTTTCATTTTGTACATAAAGCTTCTCAGGGATTGCAAATTTGACTAAAGTTTTAGTCATTATTCACTTTATAATGCCCATGTTATTTTTGTCTTTTAATTCTTTACTGATTTAAATATAAAAAGCCCTGAGTTTTTGGAGCAAAATACTTTTTGTGGATGTCATGGCTTTTTACAATGGGCACATTAAAACAAGGGGGGAAAAGTGCACCCACAATTTTGTAAAGTTCAATTTCGTCCATTGTGGCATTTTAACACTATTATATAGAAATATCATAGCTGAAGCTTAAGATCTCTTCCTGGTATGTTTTGCGGTTCCTGTAATGATTTCAGACGCGGATAGATTGAGACAATCCAGCCTTTCTTTATGTTCAGCAGATGAATGTCCTGGGCTAGCTCTTTTGGAGAAATGCTGAGCTGCAGAAGTGTGACAAAACGGTCATTCCAGATAAAGGTCGGCAGACCTACATGGGAGAAGGGTGATGTTGTGACAGCCCGTACTGTAATTGGACCATACATAAATATTGCAGGGCCTTTAACTCGTGCTACTGCTGTGACTTAAACTTTATATTTAATTCCTTACCTGTACCCCCTGTCTTCTACCACAATAACATTTTAAGTTTGATTTATTATAAATATTTTAATACAGATAATAATAACGAAAAGTATTTGGCCTAAAAAGCATAAATGAAAAAGCTATGTAGTCATAAACTATGTATGTACAGAGAGCAGATGACAAGCAACCTAGATTTTGTATTATGAACAGGGTAATGCCATAAGCTGTTGAAGAACCGAAGTAACAAAGTGTAGCAGGCTGCTACTTATAATGTCTCTGAGCTCAACATAACCCAGTACTATTCTTTTATAAACTATGAAACAACGCTGGCATATTGAAAAAACACACAGTCTCATGCTTAATGTGTTAACAGAGGTACAATAGACTTATTATGTGTTTCCAGAGACTGAGGGTGGTCTGAAAAATTAATGACTGTGGTGGTTGAAAATTAAGTGAACTCCCTAATATATACTGTTGTTGATCCACTGAGTTTGGTGTTTAGCATTCCTCAACAGGAGACTAAATCTTTGCAGTCATTTCACAAGAGATGCTGGCGCCCATAACAGAAATATATTCAATAATCTTTTAAAAGTCCATTGGACTCCAGCATTTCCCTGTTCTGACTGGGAAGAAGTCCCAGAATAGATCATGCGTGCACACATCAGGTGTGTGCTAAGGATGCTCTTTAGCAGAAGGGGATGAACATCAGAGAATTAATACTGAGAGGACATTCAAAATAATTTTTAATGTCTATTCAATTAGTAGTATAAGAAAAAGAGGGGACAAGAGTCACAAACCCCAAGGTTCATGGAATTAATTCCATCCAGACAATATTTCTGATTGTTATTGATCTGTCAGTTAAAAAAAAGTATAGCTCAGATCTCCATGATCAATTAACCTTTTTGAGCTCAGCTGTGCAGGAGGGCACTATTTGCTTCAGAATTTTGCCCCCACAGAAGCAAGGTATGTGAGGGACACTAGCTGTGTCAGTAAGCTGTGCAGTTTGATTGCTTTTTACCTGGAAATTCTCATTTAGTAAATAAAAATTTGAAATTTAAGACTCTCACATGCCTTCATATCAAGACTGTCTGCAGCCAGGGACACTGCCCTGTAGATTAACACCAGGATGAATAAGGTGTGCCCCAATTTAAAGGGACATAAATGCAATGAACTATCTAGATTTTTTGAAGAATGCAGACTATGAGATGAAGAACATCCAGGACTAATAACTCAAAGTAGGGCTTTACTGGCATTTAAAATGGATATTAAT
>NW_020799124.1:7530245-7611890 GCF_003259725.1 Athene cunicularia | reverse complement strand
CCCCCGGGGCGCCCGCAGGGCCCTTCCAGGCCGAGCCTGTTCTCCTCGAGCCGAGGTGGGCTTTTCCCCCCGCTCCTTAAATAACGAGGGTGGTCCCAGCATACTCTATATCGAGACAGCTTTTCATCAGTTGCTCATCAGCATGCTAATTGCTGTATGACTAATTATGCCCTGAATTCCAGTTGATTTTCTTAATGAGACAGCTGGGTTAATTATGTAATCGTATGATTACATTAGCCTAGAGTGCCCTGGCGAAAAGTAACGCAGGCAGGAGCGTGATGTCATGGCAGGAGCGGCGCGCACAAGGGGGTGCATTCATTCCTGCCTAATGACAGGGGAGGGCAGCGGTACCCACAGTGCTCTTTGTGTAAACACTTATATTGAATTATTAAGATCTGTGTCTTTTTCCAGCTCGCAGAATGAGGGAGGAACACTTTTTTTTAAAAAAAAAAAAAAAAAAAAAATCACGAAACTCACTTTGGAAATTCAGCTGGTCACCGATAGTCCCGTTTCATCTCCTGGGCTGAGGTTGGGGTTGCTCTGAGCAGCACAGGGTTGCGGGTGCTGAGGTGCTGCCTCTAGCTAGTCATGTTTCCGTGAGATCCCTCTCTGCGTTTCTTTTTAACATTGTAAAATATGTAGTTTACGTGCGTAAGCAGCAGCAAAAGAAAAATTGGTTCTCTTGCGCTGCTGTTCGAAAAATATTTATCACCTGTGTGCGTATATGGTGTGAGAACAGTCTGAGAGGTGTTACTGTGGCTGCGTTGCATCAGCTTGTTTGATGTGAAGTATTAACGGCTATAAAAATTACGTTACGTTTGTGACATTAATTTTGTTCGCATCTGTGTTCATTGAGACGTGTCCATCCACCTCCTTTGTGAGGGGAGAGGCTCGCCTGCAAGGGGACCCGTGTGCTGGGTCACAGCAGTGAGTGAGCACAGGGATGTGCTCAGAGCTGCTTGTGCAACGACACCGAAAGGCAATTTTATTGGGAAATAAAGGCAGGAACAGGCTTTAGAGATACTGTTTTTAAAAATACAGCAGTTACTGTTTCTGCTACGGTAGTGTGGAGGAAGCCTTGCCAGGGATCAGATCCAGATGGGATTCAGATCCATGCTGGGCTGTGTACAGACACATGATGCAGAGGGCTGCTTCATGGGTATGGGATGCAACAAGTGGATTAGGAAAGTGGAACAGAATAGGAAGCAGGAGGAAAAAATATATCAAATTAATATAAAAGTAGACGTCACAGTTTGGGGCGATAATGTTCTCTCAAAACACTTTTTCAAGTTCTGGATGATCAGATTCTTTTTACCAGTTTTCTCATTTCTTACTTATCCTGTGCCTAGCAGGGATTCTGAACTTTTACATGCTAGAGAAGATTCAAACCAAGAGAATAATTTGTGATGAGTTTTCCACATTTAAGTGTTAAGTGAGGTGATTTTACTCTTTTACAGACTACAGAAAGGGCATTTCCTTCTTTGCCTCTCTCCATAAGTTAATGCCACTTGATTTTTATTTTTTTTTAATGTGTATGCCTGTTGTTTGTGTAATGAATTGAAAGTTTTGGTCCATTGCTTGTTTAAAAATTCAGTGACCTCCTGTTAAATGACATGAAGCATACTTTTTAAGCCTGATTAATACAAAAAGGTATGCCTTTTCATGCATGCATATGTTGGGAAAAGGAGAGTATTTTTATTTATTTTTAAATCCACTTCACTCAGGTAAGAAAAAAGTTGTTCTGACTGTAAGGTTTATAGTTGTTTCAGATTAATTGGTGTCTATAAGTACTTCAGAAATCATGGGAATTTAGGTTTTCTGAGATTAAAAAGCATGTTGGGGCTTGCCATGAGAAATGAGGTATTTGTCTCTCTGCCCAAAATGTCTTGGTCATATTATTGTTAGTTTTCTTTAATGCAGTTTCTAAAAATTAAGTCTTAAGAGGTGCTTCAGCCATGGATTTTACATGTCCTTAAGCAGTATTTAGTGGCTGCAGGCCATTAGTCCTTCAAGTAGGCTCTAGTAAAGTTTGAAGTTTAATGCACAAAGACTGTTTTTACATTTTGTTTGTTCTGCCACTCTTTTGCTACTTGAACATTAACCTTTAATAGAGCTAAATTAAATATACATGTCCTGATGAATAATTATGAGATTGCAGACATTTTCATTTTGTACATAAAGCTTCTCAGGGATTGCAAATTTGACTAAAGTTTTAGTCATTATTCACTTTATAATGCCCATGTTATTTTTGTCTTTTAATTCTTTACTGATTTAAATATAAAAAGCCCTGAGTTTTTGGAGCAAAATACTTTTTGTGGATGTCATGGCTTTTTACAATGGGCACATTAAAACAAGGGGGGAAAAGTGCACCCACAATTTTGTAAAGTTCAATTTCGTCCATTGTGGCATTTTAACACTATTATATAGAAATATCATAGCTGAAGCTTAAGATCTCTTCCTGGTATGTTTTGCGGTTCCTGTAATGATTTCAGACGCGGATAGATTGAGACAATCCAGCCTTTCTTTATGTTCAGCAGATGAATGTCCTGGGCTAGCTCTTTTGGAGAAATGCTGAGCTGCAGAAGTGTGACAAAACGGTCATTCCAGATAAAGGTCGGCAGACCTACATGGGAGAAGGGTGATGTTGTGACAGCCCGTACTGTAATTGGACCATACATAAATATTGCAGGGCCTTTAACTCGTGCTACTGCTGTGACTTAAACTTTATATTTAATTCCTTACCTGTACCCCCTGTCTTCTACCACAATAACATTTTAAGTTTGATTTATTATAAATATTTTAATACAGATAATAATAACGAAAAGTATTTGGCCTAAAAAGCATAAATGAAAAAGCTATGTAGTCATAAACTATGTATGTACAGAGAGCAGATGACAAGCAACCTAGATTTTGTATTATGAACAGGGTAATGCCATAAGCTGTTGAAGAACCGAAGTAACAAAGTGTAGCAGGCTGCTACTTATAATGTCTCTGAGCTCAACATAACCCAGTACTATTCTTTTATAAACTATGAAACAACGCTGGCATATTGAAAAAACACACAGTCTCATGCTTAATGTGTTAACAGAGGTACAATAGACTTATTATGTGTTTCCAGAGACTGAGGGTGGTCTGAAAAATTAATGACTGTGGTGGTTGAAAATTAAGTGAACTCCCTAATATATACTGTTGTTGATCCACTGAGTTTGGTGTTTAGCATTCCTCAACAGGAGACTAAATCTTTGCAGTCATTTCACAAGAGATGCTGGCGCCCATAACAGAAATATATTCAATAATCTTTTAAAAGTCCATTGGACTCCAGCATTTCCCTGTTCTGACTGGGAAGAAGTCCCAGAATAGATCATGCGTGCACACATCAGGTGTGTGCTAAGGATGCTCTTTAGCAGAAGGGGATGAACATCAGAGAATTAATACTGAGAGGACATTCAAAATAATTTTTAATGTCTATTCAATTAGTAGTATAAGAAAAAGAGGGGACAAGAGTCACAAACCCCAAGGTTCATGGAATTAATTCCATCCAGACAATATTTCTGATTGTTATTGATCTGTCAGTTAAAAAAAAGTATAGCTCAGATCTCCATGATCAATTAACCTTTTTGAGCTCAGCTGTGCAGGAGGGCACTATTTGCTTCAGAATTTTGCCCCCACAGAAGCAAGGTATGTGAGGGACACTAGCTGTGTCAGTAAGCTGTGCAGTTTGATTGCTTTTTACCTGGAAATTCTCATTTAGTAAATAAAAATTTGAAATTTAAGACTCTCACATGCCTTCATATCAAGACTGTCTGCAGCCAGGGACACTGCCCTGTAGATTAACACCAGGATGAATAAGGTGTGCCCCAATTTAAAGGGACATAAATGCAATGAACTATCTAGATTTTTTGAAGAATGCAGACTATGAGATGAAGAACATCCAGGACTAATAACTCAAAGTAGGGCTTTACTGGCATTTAAAATGGATATTAATAGAGAAAAAAGGACACTTGTGCTCTGAGCTGCTCAAGTCGCAGAAGTGTTCCTGTTATCTTACGTTTTATTTTACTGTTTCTTTTTCAGATCCTGTTCCAGCCTTGGATTTAGGACAGCAGCTTCAGCTGAAGGTTCAACGTATGCACGATATTGAAACAGAGAACCAGAAACTTAGGGAAACTCTAGAGGAATACAATAAAGAATTCGCTGAGGTGAAAAATCAGGGTAGGTTGCAAACATTTTCTTTTATCAGCTTTTAATGCATATTGAAATTTGAAGACAGGGATTAAATTCAGTTTTATTTCTTTCAGGTAGGGTTGACAGTAGCATTGAAATTCAGTAAAGAAAGTATAATAGTCTATTATAGCCAGCTCTGTATTTATGCGTATAGATATGGCTTTGGCTAGACTCTTTGGATTTCTTTAAAAGTCTTGTCTTCTTTAACACCAAGTCAGAGAATAGAGCTGTTATTCTGCATGTTTGGTTGTAGCCTTCAGCACTACCTGAAAATTACACCCCTGACTGAAGTTAGATGTAGAAATTTTATAAGAGACGCTGCTACTGCTGACATCAAGCTGAATGTGGGTGTGGGTGCTTGTAGTATATACATTTTATACAGACAAATGCAAAAATCCAGTATTTTATACACATATACAAATCTGTACAAAATGAAACTTTTTCTGTACTCTGTTTTTCCTTATCTAAATGTCTTACTGGAGTACATTCAGCATACATACTTTATCTTTACTCTAGAGACTATCCACAGAGCAATGTAAATACAAGCTAATGCTGGTTAATTATTTTAAGTAAGTTTTAATGAGACCAGAGTACATGAAAATACGTGAAAATCTCAATGAGATTTAAAGCCTGTTATCTTTAAGAATGTTCAGTTTTTCTTGTAATTCAGAAGAAAGTTTCCTGCACCAGTACACCTACTTGCCTATACACGGGACTTTTCATTTCCGTGTTTAATACTTGGTTCTGGGTGGTGGAAAGGGAAATGGTCTTTTGGGAAAATAAAGGGTTTTAAAAAATCCTATGGAACTGTTGCACCCAAGTGGGTAACATTTGAAAGCTAAATTAGCAACTAACTTGGTTCTGTTACATCTCTAATTTCAGCAGAAGGGGTATATATGCAGTTAGATATTTTAATATCGAGGGTGTGGCCTATGGAGAGGACAGGTGTCAGCATGCAAGGATTCAGGCCAGACTGCAAAAGGTGTCATGTGGGAGCTGTAATGCTCCAAGCCCAACAGTGTATTTGCTGGAAATGTACAATAATTGCAGTTCACTGTACAGAATTTTCCTGAGGCTGTGCATCTTGTACATCCAGGCATGACAGAGGGGTCATCCCAGAAAGTGGAAAAGATCTTGACTTTTGGAGTTTTTTTGCTGCAGCCACTCATAAACTGGCATTTTTATTTTCCCCAGTGTGCACCACCTTCCTTTCTGCTTTGCCACTGTACTCTTTGCATTGGTTTTCACTCCAGTGCAATAGTTTTACACTCTGTTTCAAACAGGGATTAATAAGATATCCAGGCAAAAGCCTGTTGTTAGCTAAGGGTGCTTTGATCAGTTAATCTCTTTGTTTGGAGGGCTGTGTATGAACTATACAAGGCTCCTTCCAAACCTGGTATAAATGGCAATGGCTGACAAGTTTTAGCTGACCTGAACAGTAAAGAAGGCACTTAGTTGTTCAAGCAGTGTAGAGGATTAAACTGTGCTTGTCTAACACATCTATTGTTAGGTGCTTAAAGGTAAAATCAGCTTTTGTTACAAATGTCATATTTTTTTCCCATTTTTGTGCACTTCTTGGCACTCATTTTTTCTAGTTTTGTTTCCTTTAAAAATGAAGCATTCCAGCTTCATCAAGATACAATTAAATGCATTTCCATAAGATTATTTAACTCTCTGCTTCTCTACATACCTGAATACATTTGCAGATTTATGTCTGAAAATACCTGGAGCAAAGGTGTCTCCAGTAGAAGGAGTACATCCTTTGTATGTATGAATGAGCATCATTTTGTCTATGTGAAGGAGCATCCTTTGCTTATTCAGGAAAAGATCAGAATTTGTATTACTTCCCAGATCTCAGAGAAGAATTTCCCTTTGCTTAAAAAAAAAAAAAAAAAAAAGTGACGTCCTTTTCACGGCCTATTACTCAGTAATGAGCCTCATCTGATTTTTGCACGGCTAGCAAAATCCCGTTCCTTCATTCAGAAGTAGCTGGTTTGCTGGCAATCATTTTTCCCACTCTTCCCCCCCCTTTTTTGTGGTCACAGTGGCCCAAGCTGCCTTCAGTGTAATTCCCAGACAGCGGGCCTTGTCACCAGTTATCTACTGTCTGACTTTACAGTTCTGTAGTCAAGTCTAAAAGTCTAGACTTTGAAAGGATTATGCATGGTTTTGTGTGATATTATTGAGATTTTTTTCCCCAAGTCTGTAGGCTTTACTTTTCATAGTAGAGTTTGTCTTTCTGCAGAATGGGAAGCTTTTTATGTCCAAAGGTATTCTTTCCTAAAGCATGGTTAATGGCATCTGTTAATAAGCTGATGTCTTTAAACCGCCACATCTCTGTGTAAGTACATTGAAATGTATTGCTAGCTGCGAGTCTTCTGGCAGTCTAACACTTTTTCCAAATTCCATTATTGTTACAAAGCATACCCTGGTGAATGTCCTGCTTTTCCTCTTATGAGCCCTATAAGGATTCAGTCCTTTCCTGTGGGTGGGATCAGAGGGCTTTCACGTAGGAATGGATCAGGGCACGTAAGGAGATGCTGTCCGTCAGAGGCTGTGCCGTAACTCTGCAGGTTTATGCATCTTCTGTCATCCATTACCAGGCACAGTAAATGCAAAATAGCTGCTTTATCTGAGAGAAGGGTTTCTGCAAATTCCCTGGAAGGCTACAAGTGCACTCAGAAAGTTATAACAGTTAATGATTGTGCATAAAACCCGGTGTCGATGACAAGGCAGTTAGAGCAACTAGAGTATGAAGGGCTCCAGAGTGTCTGTTGAATCTGATCTACTGTTAATACAGCAGTTAAATCTTAACTGCCATATTTTTCATCAGTTGTGAAACAGAACGTAGCTGTATCCCAGATATGTGTTCAATTAGTGTTAGATTGCATCTGTGCATGAACCATAGTAAAACTGCCTCTTTTTTACATGAGCACAGTTGTGTGAATTAACTGTCCTGTGTGTAAATGCATACTTAAACCTACACTGGGACTTTATTAATCTCCACTCAGCAGCGAGCTAATTTAAGACTAGTCAATAAGGTGATATTATATTTTACAATTGATTTTTTTTTTTTCTTTTTTAAAGTCATGTTAGAGGAACCTTCTTCACTCTGCTTTCCAGCAAACTCCATTGATCCTTCTCAACCTAAACACTTAAAGTTCAATTTAACATTTAGGGAGTAAAAGGTCTCCAAAGGGACTCATATCCATTGATTTTGTGTCAGAGTTGAAGAGCTAAAGTTTAAAACACACTGAGCCTACAGGGTAAAGAAAGCCTTGTGTTGTGGAACCACATGGAGCTGTGTAAACTCATTCTTCCCCTATTGTTTTTCTATAGAGGTTACAATAAAAGCACTTAAAGAGAAAATCCGAGAATATGAACAGACCCTGAAGAACCAAGCGGAGAATATAGCGCTTGAAAAAGAACAAAAGTTACAAAATGATTTTGCGGAGAAGGAGAGGTGAGTGTGCATGTGTGCATCTGCAGGTATTTTAGAGGAGGGGAGATGTAATTTTCTGTTTAATGTTCCAAGCCAGGACTCTTTTCAGCATACTGAGACAGTTAATATATTGAGCGATTCTGGTGATTTATGTGTTTGACACGGAATCATTTGATACTCAACTTTGCACAGAAAAACAATCGTGAAAGTGTGGAAGTAAAACAAGGACAGATTGTTTCTTTGCGGTAGCGTTGTATGGGGGGTGTCATGTTCAGAAGGGTGCAAACCTGCTTTTATTCTTCACTAGCTGTATTGTCCTTTGTGACACTAATCTTTCTCCATTAGCTGACTGTAATTCAGTCTGCTGTGTCCGCTTTGTGTGTCACGGTACCTTTGTACAATCTCTACAGCCCTGAGCTCTTTCAGATGAAGCACTGTACCCAAGAACCTGGGTAAAAGATGCATCACCCTTGCTCCTATGTTAATGTCTAAGAGAGGGGATGTGCTTCTGATTTATCCTGAAAAGGTTTGCATATTCCTACATGTCAAAATTAAGAGGCATTTTAATTACTTATCACTGATTTTTGGAAGCATCTTGGATCCATTTCTAATCTTTTGGAAATGAGCAGGGAATGTTTGAGTCCTGCAGGTTCATGGGCAAACAAATCAGGCAGGACAAGACCAAGGGTCTTAAAAGGGACTTGAGAATTTATTTCTCCCACGGAGGAATAACACTGAAGCTATGATATGTTCAACTTAATGTGGAAGGCCTTCGGTTTAGGTGAGCTTTTTAGTTGGTGGGTTGGTTGTTCAAATTCAGGTCTGAGTGAGAAGAATCTACTGGTGAATGTAAAGCCTTTTTTATTTCATCAATATACGTGGTTACTTTTGGATAAGTAACACGTAAGCAGTGGCTTTAACAAGTGCAATTTAGATATGCTTAAAAATAAAATAAAATGGCAGGTCGTGGAATGCAAATAAAAGTGTATGTAAGAGAGGGTTTGAGCTCTCAAAGTATATAATTTGGTATGAAGGGAACTGACGCATGTTTTTTGCTATAAATAGTTATTAACCTGGTCAGCAGTGTTGGAGAATAAATTTATGCACCTTATGGAGTGCAAGTAGGATGCTGGTAGTTTCATAAGCCATTTCACAATTCTGAAATCTGCAGAATATCTTAAAAGCGATGTTGTAAAAAGCAGCAACTCCTGGGAGATGTTGGAGCAACTCCCTTGTAAAGATGAGTTTTATAACTCCTGTAGTCTAGCCTTGAGCAAAGAGTGTAGTGACTGTGTGGCCAGATGATATTAAAATGTGTATGACTGACACAAACAAGAAAATATTGCCTGTGGACATAAGAAACATGAGCATATTAAAGGTTTGCTCATGTTATATAGAAAATATCAATGTGAGATTTGTTTTGAAATATGTGTGTTTTTTTAAAGAGTAGCTAATAATATTGCTGCATTTGGCATCCATTGCAGCTATGATGAAACAGCTGCCACATCTATTCACTGTATCAGTTATGGCAACAAATTTCTTCATTATGACAGTAAAATGGAAATGTATCATTCTTCTTGTACTAACTTTGTACAACAGAGGGTGCTTGGTGACAATTTTCTTAATGTGTGTGACATTTCCAAAACAAATTATGCTCAAGAAAACCTTCCACTAAAGTTGTCATTTATATAGCAGTCAACTCTTGTATAATGTTCACAGCTTATGTTATGAGGTGGCTACACTGTTAAAATTTTAATAAGTGGGACTGCAAAGTATGAACAGTATTGCAATGTGACATGATTTATGGGTCCCATTGAAGCACCTTGTAGTCTGTGTGGTGTTGTCAGTTGTCTGATTACAGTTGAGACATTTAATCACTCTATCTTCCAAATTTGCAAAATACAAGTAAGTTGTTTAACATGATTACGAGCTCTGTTCTCACCTCTTCTCTTCCCTTTATAGAAAATTGCAGGAGACACAGATGTCAACAGCCTCGAAGCTGGAAGAAGCCGAACACAAAGTTCAAGCTTTGCAAACAGGTTTGGCATCGCTATTCTGACCTATACCAATGATCAGGCTGGAGGTGAGAGGATAGAGATCATTAAATGTATCAGGACTGTGTGTGAACCAGCTCTTGCAAGTGCAGAGAGATCCCACAGAGCTCAAACGTGCTTTGTGAATCAGAGTTTCTTTTGGGCATCGCACTTAAAGTGAACGCTTGTGTTGCAGCCAGTCTGTTGGTAAACACAGTGGACAAGGCCGAGCATGAAGCACCGTACAGCATTAGAGCATCGCCGCAATTAAAGCAGGCCATGGAACTTTTCATCCATGTTGTGTTTTGCTCTGGTTTCACACATTTCTGAACTATGATAAATACGTGTAGTGATCTGCTTTCGGTATGAACCCAGTTTCTACCAGTGTGTCTTGCCTGTTGCTATGACTTGCTTGCCATTAATTTTCATCTCTTCATACTCATACGTTCCAGATCTGGACACATTCGGTTTTGTTTACTATGAGAACACAAGTAAATTTATTCCTTGAATTACTGCAATAAATATTTCAAATTAATAAGCAGTTTAACCAGCTTAATAATAAATTAATAATGTCTAGCTTTCTTAAGCAGAAACTGGGAATTTTTGCAACGTAAAAAAAATACCATAAGAAATTGTGAAAAATCAAAAGCTATGTTTTTTCTAAGTCATAGTGGTTTGCCTAGGTAGAAAGATGAAGCAAAGGCTTTTTTATCAGGAGGTGTACAGCTTGCTTTATGGCTGAATAAAAGACAAAGGAGTAGTCTTTTTGCTTTTCACTGCTGTTACAGTGCTGTAATGCTTCATGTTTATGCCTTTTAGCCTTGGAAAAAACCAGAACAGAACTATTTGATCTGAAAACAAAATACGATGAAGAAACTACTGCAAAGTAAGATTTTACTGTTTTCTTTCTATGTCTTCCTTCAGGGTATCACTGCTTTTTTGTTTTGCATCTGTCTGTTGGAGACGGACGAAATGGAAGAGGTTCAGGAGTCCAAATTTGTTGGAAAACACAGTCATAATTTGGCCTCCTATAGAGAGATTATTAGTTTTCATATTTTCTTCCACCCAACAAGACACTTTTCCTGGCACACATGCTGCTGCATTTCTGGTTTAATTCTCAGGTGCTGCATCTACTATGTATCTCTTACATTTTAGTTAGAAATAGGGCAATTTCAGAAATAAGGTATTTACTGTGATCTTCCAATCTTGGTGAAAATAAAATTTAGTTTAGTAAAGGTTTTCTATTTCACTGTTAGGCACCCTGGTTCTTTCTGCTTTTGGGGTAGCAGTCAGCACTCTGTCAAATTCACACCAAATTACAGAGAGTAGCATTTTTGGCAGATTTTTCTTCTTTTCAAGTAGAACATGAAGGTAGTCTCAAAAATATATATCCTTGTCTTCTTAATAGCTACTGTTTTCAATTATGCCCTGGTTTTATTAACAATCAGTGCAGGAAACAACAAAAGAGAGACAGACTTCTGCTGTTTTTCTTTGAACTCGTCATATTTAAGGAAAGTTAGTAATGAGAAGGAATTCTCATGATCAGCAGTATTAAGCCCAAAGAGTAATTTCTGTGTCTGGAAATGGGATGGGAAAGAAGCAGCCATTTCACATGGGTGTTCCTGGCCTGCTGTAAGAGCAAGGGCACATCCCTGAGCCCACTACCCGCAGAGCCCCAGCTTCGGCTGGTGATCAGTTGAATAGGGAGGAAAACCCCTACTCCTGCCCTTAGCACCGTTCTGGTACAGGAGCAATGCTAAGGGAAGGCTGTTGGCAGTCTCCATGTTGGGGCAAGAGAAACTGCAGCCTAGGCCTGACGGGCGAAGGACTCAGTCTTGGTTCTGTCTGTAGGTAGGTGCTTTCGGGTATGGCTCATGGCGGTCTAGATAACAGAGGTTTTTCAAAATCAGTCAAATTCACAAGTTTTAATTTCTTAGCATGTGGTTCTGCAAAGATTGAGGATCCGATTCCTCACTGAGTACATGGGGAACTTGGATCTTTCAAAATTGTCCATAGGTAGTTAAGAATCAGTGCTTGCAGTTGAAACACCTTTTACATAATTCAGGATAATTTTTTAGGTAAATTTTAGTTTCGCTCTGTAAGTCCAGTTTTTTTCCGAGTATTTTTCTTCCCTCATTGATTTCATCCTTCTCTAAGAGATGCATACTAATGATGTTTCTGATGGAGCCTTATATTACTGCAGATTGCCTTTTTTTTTTTTTTTTTCCTGCATGTAACTGATGCTGGCAGCTCTGTTGCTGTGATTTTGTGTTGCAGTCGTTTCTGTGGGAACAGTCAGAGATTAGGGCTCAGTGATAGTAGGCACTGAACCCAATAACCCCTCACCCTTTCTAATGTTTTTATTTGCAGAGTGTTTGCTTCATTTTTTAATACTGTTTCCCTAAGTGCTGTAATTTATCTTACACCAAGCAAAAGACATACTCTAAAATGTTTGCTTGTGTTTCTAATGTGTTTCATTCTTACAGAGATTCATGCAGAAATATTTTCATATGATCTTGAATATGATTCTTACCTAATATATAAAGAATTACATAAAATTTAGTAGCCTTTGCAGTAACAAGAAGTTTATCATGTTCTCTAGCAGAATGATTCTGAAGGCTGGGTCTAGGATATAGTGATCATGGAGCTGAATCCTGAAGCATACATTAAGCATGTACTTTATCTCTCAAACTAATGTACTGTGAAAACAAACTTGTAGGACCTAATAACAACAGAAATATTTTATCATTGTTTCAGATATTTATGACAGGAATAGTTCTTTCACAACAAGAGTCATCTGTGGCGTTTGTAGCCCACATTTTGCAATATGGAAATCTAGAAAAACATGAAAAGGGAACTGAATGTAGACAGTGAAATTGAGTCATCTATTTTAATTTTAAAAGCTTGGGGAAATGTTGAAAAAACACCAATAAAAATGGTGAAAGACAGTTTGATTCTTTTCTAAAAAGAAACCCTCTTTTGATCTAGGTCTGAAAAGCTACTTGTATTGCCAATTTTAATGTTATGTTTTAAAAACATGTGATTTTTATCTTAGGCCAGAATTGTTAGTTTTACAGACGCTTATTTGATGCAGATGAATTGGAGTGCCTTCAGGAAAAAAAAGATAATTGTCAATTTTTTAAAGCTAACAGTGCTTTTAAGATTTTCAGTTTTGGAATAAAGCTGTCTTTCAACTGTTAGTAACTTTGAAAATCTTTCAAACAAAGAAGCAGCAAAAGAAATACACAGTAAGAAGTCTTCAGTATCAGCATTAAGGAGTCTGGATTTTGTTCTAGTGGCCGCTTGTTGTGATCTTAAAGTTGGAAATCATTATGTCAACCTGTTTGTTTATCTTTTCAAAATGTCCCCATTGAAAGTACTATGTGCAGAGGAAGGTACAGAGGTACCGTCCAAACTTGATGCTAGCAAGGCATGTTCAAATGAAATCAGTTGCTGATATGCAACTCTTCAATCAAATTCACTGTTGTCATCCCAGTCTATAAAAATCCCCCGTTCCTTTTGCCAGCGAGCAGGTAACGTGTGTGTGGTGGCAGCGGAGGTGCTGCCCGTGCCCCTTCCCCTGGCCCCTACATCCCACAGATACCCCGCGTGCAGGGCGCTGAAGGTGTTAATAGCAGAAAGAAGTTTATTATGTGCAGTCATTGCAGTCTGTCAGCTGGAATATCAGAAGCTGAATTTGACAAGATGGCAGCAGCAAAGTTTTCCATGTGTAGGCTTGAAGTAAAATGTAATTAGCCTTTATGTGCAGAACAAGGATCCATTGATGAATACAGCTGGTCTTTGTTTTCTTCTGTCATTGAGTGTGGGAGGTAAAAGTGTTCTTCTTCATGTTTATTAATACAAGATTCCTTAGACAAATGGCAAGCACAGTTTAATATTTGTTGGAACACAGAGGGGCTTGCCAAAACAGTTGTTGTGTAAGAGGATTTCAAGGTTTTCAGATTATAATCATCTCTGGGTTAAATAAATGAATGATTACTCTGCCTTTTTCAATTAAAGAGGCACATCCTCTCTCGAGGACTGATACTGATTTTGTTTGCTGTCCCACACATTTCTATCAGCAAACCTGGATTTAACCAACACTAATGAGTTTGATCTGGAGATTCTATCAGAGCTGGAACTGAAAAGCAAACCCAGACTTGAGTTTCAGGAAAATTATAGAATATTTGGTGGTTTGTTTTTTGTTTGTTGTTTTTTTTTTCCTTGTGCAACAGACTTTTTCCTCCTCCTCTGTAGAAAAAGAATCTTGTCTGCATTTCCTTAGTTTTCCAGGGACAAACTGTTCTCCTTGTTAACGTTGCTCTTCTGCTTCTGGTTCGCTGCAGAGTCCGAGCAAGTGTTTGGGATTCCCAGCTGAGTGGTTAATGCTCCCAGCCAGAATGGTTGAATTCCAGTTTTAGATCAATTCCAGAGCCACCTCTTTGCTCCGACCCCTCCTCTCCCCCAACCTAAATGAATTCTAATTGGAAAAGGATCTTCGGTTGTAGCACATACAGTAGGCTTGTTACATTACTGTTAACATGTGGGTTGAGGCTCCCTGCCTTTGATGAAAGAAAATATCGAATTTCACTGAAATGCTACATTTTCACCAGTAAATTAAGTAGTCTTGTGAGGATTTTAGGTACTGCCCCCCCTTCTACAATAAAAAGCCTTAATAAACAACACAAAGCAAATAATGTTCAGGTTAAGGTTGTCAGTCAAAGCAGCTCTACTACCAGTTTTGTTACCTGTGTGATTTTCTGAAATATGCGGACTTTTGGTTCTTCTAAAATTGGCATATGCATAGAGAAGGAGGTTTCATATTTACTAAAGTAGTCATCTGAAAACAACTACTTTCAATAACTTGTAGAAAAATATTTTGCCTTCCAGTATACGAAGCAGAGAATTATTGTCCTTTCATAGATCAGACTGTTTTGTTTGGGGTTTTTTTGGCAACAGAGCTGAGGATGGCGCAGGGGGGCATATTGGTGTAGCGTCATTAAAACAGTACCCTGGTGCAATATCACAAATTACCCACTGTATAGATCCAGCTGACTTATTTTAATCCTGGGCTGCATTTTAATGGAAACTAAATCTAGAAATGAGCAGAGCATGGTTGATGAAAGTGTGGCCTGTGAGCTGACAATCCCTGCTCTATGGTCGAGTTTTTCATTGTTCTAGGGCCTGAATTGGAAAACTTGACTCACAGGATTCCAGTATCAGTATTTAATACTCCTTTTCTTGCAGTGGTCATACACCTCAGTCAGCGAGAGCGGGGATACTGGTGTGGGCACTGTGCACGTATCCCTTACAAAGGCCATCTCTGCCCTAAAGAGCTTACAGCATGATATCATGACAACGTAAAACAAGTTAATGAAACCAATAGGTAGAAGCTCAGGAGTGGGAGGACAAAGTAATGCCTATTTTCATCCCTATATCCTGCTTGAAAATAAATCCTCAAGTAATCTGCACAAAGTCAGAGGTGGGTGACAGATGGGGAGTGCTGGGGCTGAGGCAGGCAGTGGTGTCAGGCAGGCAGGAGGGCTCCCAGGGAGGGATGGAGGGAGGTAAACAGCTCCTCTTGTTACCTGCATGCAGGCACAAGGCACGCCAGTCTCCAGTTGTGGGGAAAGGAGAGGTTTTGTGGATTATACACCAAAAATACAGTAACAGAAGGGGATGCCTGTGGGTTTTGACTGTTTGGTGTGAAGGCTGCTCTTCTTCCTAGTCATTATGGAACAGACCTGTTCTTCAGGCATCAAGGTAGAATAAAGCTCTGAAGATGGGGGTTTCTGCATGGAAGGAGTGTAGGACTGGGCTTGAAGACAAGAACAGTAGTTTTAGAGAATTAATGAAGAATTATTTCTGCCTAAAGTTCTGTGATGGAATTGGAGTTCAAGTATTCATGTGAAATCTTGTGTTACATTGGGGCAAATATCTGTTAACTTGGACTTCAGGGGAATAATTTCCAATATAGAGTAAGACTTGAATTTGGCCTGCGAATTATTTAATTTTTTTTAACAAGTCTTTCTTAAGTGCTGGCTGGTACCAATATATCATTTTTCAAATGTTTGTAGTCTTCCATTTTGATGGTGCTCAGGGTCAAACTGAATAAAAAATAAAAGTTGTGCTCCCTCCAGCATCACATAATTACAGTGATAGATGGTCTCAAATGCTGCTTCCCCCCATTGAGCATGAAATACTGTAGTTAGGGTGGTTGTGTTGTACATGACATGAAATAGCTTCTATTTGCTGTGCCTTTAAGGTCTTAAAGTTTCCTATTTCCTGTTCTTTAGATGAGTCATTAACTTCTAATGCTTGTGTCTGGAATTATTGCTGTATTTAAAGTGATTTCCCTAAAAAACAGGAGATGGAGAACTTCGTAGGACTTGTCTCTTCCCGTTTCTTTTCTTCTTAAATTTCTTAGTCATACTACCATCAGTTAAAACTCAGGAGTAGTGGTAATGGGGGGGATAAGAAACCAGGGAAGATATTACAGAGAACTAATTTTTAAGGGAAAAAAGGAAAGAAAAATTGAATGTATAAAATCTTACAGAAAGCTCTGTCTGCATTTTACAATTTGAGATATTTGTTAGTTTTAACTGTGCCTTATACAAAACTCAACAGGCTGAAAGTCACTATGTACCGTTAATATTTTGCTTAAAAACTAGAAATGAAGATGAATGGAAGTACTTTGGAGATCTGCTTCTTATTTTGATCTAAAGCTCTTGAGTAAAATAAGGCTTGAAAGCCTCTGTGCACACCAGCCTTTTTTGTCGCATTTCTGGTTCGGCCTACAGTCAAACCAGAAAAGATTGTATGCTAAGGGGAGTGAATTACAGCATCACTGTAGAACACTTGCCTTTGTGAAATAAGGAGTGCTTGCTTTGAAGTGTTATCATTAGTCTTTACGTTTGGGTAGGGAAACTGAGGCATGAGTATAATACTCAAAGCCAATAAGTCTGGTCTTGGCTGGAGTCTAGAAATATGCAGACATGAGAATCATAAACCACAAACCAGCAGAAAGATTTTTTATTTATTTATTTTTAAGAGTGCATTTCTGAGAACTCCATATAAATAGAGCATTTAGAGTTTGTAGGAGTTAGTGCTGTAGCTGGGCTCTGTTGCTCTTTTGTTAGACTTGTAATGCTTGCAATTAGTTAATGTAACTTTTTGACAGCACAGAAGTGCCCTAGGTCCTTTCAGTGGGGTGTTTTTTGTTATTTGTTTTTTAACCTCAAGTGAGTCTGTTCAGTTCCTTTTTCTAGTATAGCCTAAAAGCTGGTGTTATTTAACAGCCCAAAGTAGAAAAAAATAGCCTTAGGGTTTTGCAGCATATTCTAGTCATCACCCTGTTATCTATAACCTTGGGTTGACATGAGATCCTTAGATGGAAATCTTTAAATAAATACAAAGTACTGCATCAGAGGGTCTTAGCTACTGTGCCAGCCATGCTGTTGGTCATCCTGACCGTGGCTGCAACCACAGCTCCTTCCTGGGCGTGAAGCTGCATGGAAGAGGCTGCAGCGTCCTTGGTTGTGTGAGTCTGTGAAATCACAAACGGCACAAGTGTCCCTGTCCAGCCTTTTCTCACTTGCTCTTGCTGGAGCCAAAGCTCTTTAGGCTACTGCAAGCTGCCTCAGTCTGCTGGGCAGAGGGACCACAAGCGTCTTCCTGCAGTCCCAGCCTGCTGGCAGGAACTACCTTTCCCTGCAGGTTCGACCAAAGGACAATCCAGTTTTTTGAGCCACCTTGCCACAGTAGCTCATTTTATCTGGAACAGCTGAACTCTGTAAGGTGCCTGGGAGGGCTTTGTGAGGAAGAAGAGTGAGTTACAGGGAAGGAGCACCCTTCTCACAAGGGCACATCTGCCCCCAAGCACGGACAAGGTCCTTGGGCTCCCATGTCCCAGTCAGCTGAGCTTGGTTTACACGCAGCCCTTTCATGTATGTCTACAAATTATAATAGTCTCCTTTTTTTGAATGCAAAGTAGCAAATCAACAGAGTTATTTTGGTACAATACCACTTCCTTGTGAGGTCTGGTCTGTGAAAGCAAGGAGGGCACGTGGTTCTGCCATGGCTCCTTCAGCACAGCTACTGCTGGGCTGGGATCATGGGGAAGGCAATCAGGATAAATCCTTGAATCATCAGAAACAAATGGTTCATCTGGTTTCAATCGGGACCTGCCCTGTATAGTATGCAGGGTTACCTATTTCCAATCACAAAGCTAACCTCTCCATCAGGCTCTAAGTTAAACTGGCAGTTACTGCAGTAGTCATCTCTACCTAGCCACACATTTAATGTGTAAGCCTTCTTTACTGGCTTTTACTTGAAACTCTCCTTGTGCTCTATAGATGGATTCCAGCTGCTTTTCCCACTCCCACACGATGACAGTGCAGGCGAAAAAATGAGTCACATAGTGCATGCTGTGCTCCCTCATTTAATGGAAAGAGATGGCTGTCCTGAACGAGAATGGAAGTTCAGGAAAGTGTAAGATCCCAAGCACTAAAACTCTGTATCCTGGAAAACAGTCTCTTTCGTCTGCCTTTATCTTCTCTCCCTGTGGAAAGCCGTGCATTGCTGTGAGACCTGGCAGACCTGCTCTCCCATGTAACCACGTTGTTTCATACAGACAGCTTTCACATTGATCCAGTCCTCTCATTTTATTTTTTTGTTTGCCTTTTCCATCTATTAGGACTGTTGATGTTGGGAACTTTGGAGTGTTCACCTTACTCGGGGAAAAGGCTATAGAATTTAGTTCTACACCCGCATTGCTTTGCAGGTCATCCCTGCTGTCTTCACAAGGGCTTTAAAACTTCTGGCAATTATTTCTCCTGCCCACCCCCATGTAAATCTTTGATTTCCTTTTTAACCCTTATCCTCAATGCCTATGGCAGAAGCAAAGCTGGGAGGGAAGTGTCTGTGTTGGCAATATGTGCAGGAGTCACCCTCAGCACTTGCACCTCTTCATTTGCCCTGCAGCCTGGTTGCAGGAGAAAAAGGGATTCTGGTCTGCAGACTTTCAGCAGTTTTGGCAGTGATACAGCCATGAAACAGTGGCCCAGAAACGGTGGCATTTCCAGTAAATCAAAGACTTCTCTGAAAAGCAGTTGCAGCTTGGAGCAGGTCAGTGTGCGGGTTGGCTGTGCTGTGTGTGGATGTCAGAGGAGCATGTCCTGTCTGGTTCAGCCCCTTGTGATCATCCTGGAGACATCATTTAATGGGACCTAAGAAATATTGTCTCATTTACATATCCTCTGATCTCAATTAAAAGGCAATGACACCATGTGGGGTTACAGTTTTGTGTCACAGAAAATATCTGTTATGATGAAATAGAGTCTCATTATCTTGATGAATTTTTTTTAAACTATGTTTCAATGAGTAAGTTTTTTAAAATAATATCTTCGAATAAGAAACTGAGAATCCCAAACATAAGTAACTAGGAACCAGGATTAGCACTAATTCAGGGATTTGGAAGAGAAAGATATTGGCCAGCTCATGGAGCAGAAGGGATAAGGCAGGATGGTGCAGACACTAAAACCAAGAAAAACAATAGACAACATGCAGGCCCATTAATAACTTCATTAGCATTCATGTAAAGCATTAAATAAACAAATGCATTTACAATCCTGTAAGCCTCATATTATTAACCCTTAACATTGATCTAGTGTGTTTCTGCAGGAGCAGATCATAACAAAGGCTATGATTTTGTGCCTGTGATGACATTCTCTCCCATTTTTTTTAACATGTTGAGAAACTGAGTCATAGAGATTGGTCAAGGACACGGTGGACAATCAGTATTACAGAAAGGATGAAACCTAAGAAAGCAAATCACTGGATAGAAGGAAGGACTACTTCTGCCCTTATTTTGCTTAGATACAGGTTCTTGATGCACAGAATAAACCCTAGCTCATTGAATCTTTCTTGCAATTTTTAACAAATTATTTTAACAAATTGTTAGTAACAAATTCTGAACAAAAGTTAAATTTGACTGAAGCACTGCCTTAGGGTTACTAATCTTCTGTAGCAGTTTTTCAGGGGCTTGTAATAGATGATTTTTGGCTACTTGTGATCCCCAACTGTACAACCTGTCTTCATTCCTTCCCTCAAACTAATGAACTTTCAACTGAATAGTGTGGATCATCGTCACCCACCCCCCACCCTCCCCTACAGTTTTATATTTGTGAGGGGGTTTAGGCTAGTCTGGACTTGATTTGGTTTGTACTGTCTATCAGGCATAAATCTCTTCAGTTACAACTGCACCTGCTAGATTAAACCTGCCCTCATACACCTCCTTTTGGATGAACTCGTGTGGTTGAACTACTCGTAACCTGGATTGCTGGGTTGAAGTCAGTCTGGTTTCCAACTATACTTACAAGCATATATATTCATATATATACGTATGAGAAAAATATGGAGGGAGTGCCATGGCAGCGTTTGTCCAGTGGCTTCCATTATCTTCCTTTGATTCAAAATTCAGTGCTGAGAAAAGTGAATCTTTCTATTACGGTTGGTGCTAAGCAGAGTTGCAGGGGAGGGTTGTGAAACAGGTAACTTTCTTTGCATGGTTTCCTCAAGAAATTGTATTTACTGATGTTTCATTTCCTGTATTTCCCCATTTATGGTATGTGGATTATTAACCTGCCTGAATACAGTGGTTATATCAGACAGATAACCTGAGGGGCACATATGGCTTTCATAAAAATATAACACCCATTTCCATCATTGTGAGCTGTGTCATCTACCAGTTGAGTTGCCATAAATTGCTGTGAAATGCACACAGCCTTAACCAGTAGTGAGGAACACATAACTTAACCACGGAGTAACTAACCATCTTAATAAATCTAAATTCACTCTTTGCTGGAGACACTTCAGGGAGAGTGGGAACAATTTCTACAGCCTGTTATCCCATGTGGTCACGGTAATGTAAAGGGTAAGTAGAGTTGTTCTGTGGAGAGATTCCTATACCCTGCTCTGTGTTTCCCCCTCTATGTTTGGGAATCTCTTTCTTGTGTAAAACAAATAAAAAGCTCTGCCAAGCAGCCAGTTTTGCAGCCAGAGTGCCCAGCATCCTTGTTCAGGGCCGTCATTAAAAGATTTCATGAAACAGCCTTAAAAATGAAAAGTTTCCTTTCTGAGAGAGAGAGAGATAATTGAACTCATTGATTTGTTTCACGGTTTGTTTGCCCTTTCATTCCCTTCCTGAGGTGCTGTTTGTTGAGGAATGTCTCCAATTGCCAGAAAGACAGTGGGGTGTCTAATATTTCCCCGCCAGCTTTCCTTTCAGCCAGAGCAGAGTACTGTGGCAAGCCTACGATATGAATTTTTAATGCAGAACTTTATAACATAGCCCTTGCAGCACGGCTGCACTACTCTCTTGAGCTTTCAGATTTAATGCTCTGATGAACAGAGCACAGACTTGGGGCATTCGACAGCAGTCAGAATTAACCCCTACATTACTGAGTGTGTAGCAGTTAATTTCCCTGTAGATTAATACAGACATGGGAGGAAAAATTCCAGATATTCCCACATCGGAAAAATATCAGAATAATTCAGAATTTGACTCCCCAAATTATCTCTAATTTATTTTTAATCTTTTGCTAATAATGGGAAATTTAAGGCTATTTACTTTCCCTGGTTTCAACAATGATGCAGTCATTCTGTATTGGATAAACTGATGCTGTCTTGTCCACTGTCTGATCTCTGATAATGACCCATGCTGGTAGGCTGGCTGTCCAAAAAGGGGAAAAAATTAAATTAGCTCTGTAATGCATCACCATTGATTAGTTTGCCATAGGAATTTTCTTCCAAATGGTATCATTTAGTTGGTTATGCCATGAATCATGATAGTTTATCTGAGGAGATTTTGCCCTGTTTGGAATATGTTCTTAACTAGGTTGTGGATGTTCTTATTAGTCTGTCATCTTATTTACCTTCCAAGAAGTGTAGAGCCCAGCAGTGTAGATAAGTAGTCCAAATTATTACTCTTCAGGGCATTAGCACATTTGTCAGTGTTGAATTTCATCTGTCGTAAAGCTGCCTATTCACCTGGCTTGTTTTAGTGTCTGGCCTTTTTACTCTTCTGCACTCTTGATTATAATAATTCTGCTTTACTGCAGTTAGTGCCACTGTGCCGTTCATTGACTTTTCTAAATCATTCCTTTACTTATTAAACAATACCAGTCCTAATGTATTATCTGGAGGAATATTGCTCTCAATATCTTTTAAAGTTTGTCTGTCTAGTATTTGGGTTTTTCATAGATTTTTTTTTTTGTAGTACAGCGTGTCACAGTCAGGACTGGCCTTGTGGGGGGATCTTGGCAGTGTTTTGTCAAGGAAAGAATGCAGGTTTAAGTTTGATAATGAAGAAAGTGTCTGATGTATTTAAATTGTGATAGGACTGGTGTAAGCCAGAGAGAATTAGACAGGACTCAAAACTGCAGAGGTGTTAATGGCATTCTGGAGAAAGACTTAGCAAGGAGTTTGTACTCTGGTGATGTTAAACCATTTGCTTTAAGCCCCTGCGAATGAGACATGCAAGTTGTTCTTAACTGGTACCACAGAAGTACATTTACGCTTTTTAAATCATAAATCAGTATCTCTGCTTTGGTGAGACATTTACACATTTGTTTCAGATGAGGTCTTTTAAGCAGCTTGTCTTATTGATTATAGACCCAGGATTGTCTTTACTTTCTCCACTGTTATTACTGACTCACGAGATTAAGGTTTTCAAGGCTTGTTACTAAATGCAGAGAGATCCCCTCATCCTCATTTCATTTAGTAGTTCTAGGCATCTATTAACTTTACTTCTATAAAAAACCCACTATTTTGATAGAAGATTTAGTTTAAGACACTGTCTTACAGAAAGGACACTCCTGTTTTCATGTACTGTACTGGTAATTAGCACTACAGCTTATTTTTGTGGTGTCAAGCACGCTACCTAAAACAAGGCTGATGACTCAGTTTTGCCATATGTAAAAAGGGCACACGGGGTAAGGCAAGACTTTATTAATGTGGATAGTCTTTCAGTCCTTGGATAGAAAAGTGGAAGTGCTGTTCTGATGCATTGTAGCCTGTAAAAATAAATGTACATAAATAGAAGCACATAAAATGCATTTGCTGACCATTCATTTGAACAGTGCCATCCATTAGGTCATTCTGTGATGAATGGAAATATTCTTCTTTCCTGGAGACCACACCAAAGGGGAAAAGATGCATACGGCATCTGTCATAGTAATAACGCTGTATTACCACTGACTGCCCCACAACATGGGCATTATAACTCACTGGAATGGGCAACTTTAATCATTATAGCATTTTTCATTGTTTTACCTGTGTGGTGCCTTAATGTGTGAGTCTTCTGCTTTTACTGAGCCAAAGTGGAAATATTTATTTAATGAGTTGTAGCACTTTTTTATATACATAGTGGTAGAGATGAGGAGCATGACTCATAGGAAGTAAAAAGATCAACAAATTCAGTGCATTTAACTGTTTCAAGTTCCTCGCCACTGTCCTTCCCATTTGGGGGAAGGGAGTGAAGACTACAGAGGAGCAAGAAGCACTCTCCCAACCTGAATTCCAGAGATGCCTCTGCCCGATGCTCCCTGTCTTGACCCAAATCACAAACAGGGGGTTTTCTAGAGTTTCTTGACTTAGGCACTGTCAGTGATACTCACCCAGAATGATTTTTTCCTGTTACTGACCCAGGATAAAATGTTTTTTGTTTTTTTTTTTTTTAATTGCATGTGATCAGAAGAAAGTAGCTGCTGTAGAAAGTTATGCTTTTTAATTACAGATTTTGATATTGAGATATGCAGAAACTGAATCAGGAAGCTGTATCTGGACTTGCTTAAACTTGGGGCTCAAAGCCAGAATTAATATAAATTCTACTTTTTAAAATGCAAGTAAATGACTGGAGAGGCTTATATTTCTAGGTCAGAAGTTGTAATAATTAAATTGCAGCAGAGTGCATGATTTTGGTGTCTTTGAAGATCATGGTAAGAAAGTATTCCTCAGTAATATACAGTAGCACTTTTAATGGCTTCACAGTTCTGGGTTGGTTTAGATTTGTGGGGCCAATAGGGAAATGTGCATTAGCATTGCAACTTGCCATCTGAGTGTGACAACAAACAACTCCTGCTATTTGAATGCTAACAACTGACAAGTCATTTGGTATAGCCATTTGCCAGTTTAATGGCTTAAGCAGCTTAGTTTTAATTAAACAGCAGCTTCTGTGTATGGTATCAGAGAAAATAATGTTCTACTTAAAGCCGAGTTGTTTAGTGTTGTCCCTAACTTGCTGAAGGTACTAACAGCTTCTCAGTTTCAGCATCCAGCTGGTGCATTGTCTGCCATTTCTTATGCAAAATCTGTTTGCAGTAAAGCCCCTTTCGGGTATGGATGAGCCTTGATCTATTAGTTAAGTGCAATCTAAGCACTGCCTTGGTGGCAGCAGTTGTTCCTTGGACAGGAAGAGCTCCCTCCCTGGACTGCAGTTCCAGGTGTGTTTCATCACAGAAATGTGTAGGCTGGGAGATCTTTCACCCCTTTACCAAAGGGCTTGAGGAGTAGAGGGCTGGGAGCTTATTGATAAAGGGGTAAAATTTGTGCCTCCTGTCAGAATGTGCACCTAACACAAAGTGACTGATAATCTGTATAAGGAATGGGGTTTTTTTGTGGTCGGTCTGAAATTAATTTTGTAGAGAATAGGTGACTGTCTGGAAAAACAGACATGTCCTTTGCATGTCATTCCCTAGTACCTGGAACCTAGAAACCGATTTCTGTTGGATAGTTGTGCTGGAGGCAATAATCTTTTACTCTTCAGGAGTCATTTTACTAGTTCCAGAATGAGAGTTTGGTGGGGAAAGTTGGAGGAAGGTGGTATTGCTACTTGTAGACACCGTTCCTTTTCTTAATCATGCTGCTTTTCAACTGTTATCTTTTTATTTTTTATTTTACAAGGAGTGTATGGTGTGGAATCACTGTATGCTTTGGCTGATGTTCCTTTCTTTCTCAAAGAGAATGGTGTAACATGAACTTCTGCACAGCGAATGAAGATTTAACACTTAGACTACTTAAGCTTAGATAGACCTGTAACATCATGTGTAGACAACTGATTATAACGGCCTGGATTTCAGACTTCTTCCTTTTGATTTCTGGTATCTGAAAATGTCAGGCACAGCACTCCTTTCCCTGTTACCTGATCCCTCTCTGTGCCAAGAGCCGTGAGCTCCAAATAAGTCAAAATACTTTGCAGGAATTTTTTCCATCTTCTTTATTTCTCTTTTTCATTTCCCATCCCTTCCTCTTCAGTCCTCACAAAAGCCTTTGAAGCAGTGTGGCAGTTTATTCAACACCTGTAATTCTGTTGTTACACCCATGTTAACAAAAATGAGGAGGCAACCAGAGGGTTTTTGAGGTTAAGAAGGTAATAAAAACTCAGAATGCACGAGGTGTAGTTCAAGTCGTGCTTATTGGGGCAGGTATTTCACATCTTGAACTAGAACCTCTTGAGACTGACACAGCCTAGCATTGTCTGATTTATTTAATCACATTTACATGAAATGAGATATATTCATCAACAGAGAACATCATGAGCAAATTGAATGAAAGCATTACTCAACAGAATTTCTGGCTTTGATAATAGAAAAAATACTGCAGATTTTAGCTAGCAGAGCTGCTGATTTTAGCTCAGTAGCAGATCACACACGAAGGAAGTGAGGGCCAGAAGGCTGCTGCTATCTGTGCTTTCTCCTTCATTCCCTGCTTGATAAACCGGTGTCCGGCGCCCCTGCCACCAAGCCTTCAGGACATTGTTCGTTAGCCCCTAGCAGTGGGAAGTGCCTACCCGGCGGCAGGAAGGAGTGACCTGCACTGCTGTTTGTTTAGGAAGATAAGTGATGGTCTCCATGTGGGCATGTTTGGAGAAGGAAATGTTTCCATGTTCTCGCTCACTCCAGACTCAGGCTGGACGCCGAGCCGTCCTGCCGGCGGGGCCCACCCCCACCCTCTTGCACTCTGGTCTTCACCACATCGGGCACAGATTGAGGCAGAAAATTACTTTTTTTTTTTTTTTTTTTTTTAAGAAGCAAATTGAACCTGTAACTCAGTTATGTGTACATAAGCTGCTTTTAGCTGAATAAAATAACTGGTAAATTAGTATTTGTTTACAAGGCATGGGTGAATGGATTGATTTATATGCTCCTATTTCATTAATTATTTGGGGGAAATGCTGATAACTTATTAAAAGTAGAACCGTAGTCACAGCAAGGCTGTAGGATTTAAAGTTGTATTTTTGAATATTGCTGGCAAAAAATATGCACACAAAGTGGCACATAGTAAATAATCAGCAGAATTTTGTCAGTTATTCCAGTTTGTAGTCACTTAAATTTATCAGCAGTCTGTTCTTGGCTTTGCACGTGGATGACTGTCTTAAAATACATTGTGATTTTTTTTGTGCAGATAGAAAAAATTCACCGATTATGTCTCATTCTTTTAAGAATTGTAGATACAACATTGTTGTTCTAATTGTACAAGTATCTGGAGCTTCTAAATTGTGCATTATTGGTCTTTCGTCATCATGGCAAATCAAGGAGATGTTCTTGTTGCCAGTCACAAAGGCAGAGACTTTCTCAATGTCAAGTGCTTCAGAGTCTATGTTATAAAACAGTTTATCCTTTTTTTTCCAGCGCTATCTACTTTTAAGGGCTTTGTTTTGTACACTGTTGCGAATACATTTGCTGCATGCATTAGTCATTTACAGTACTTAGATCCTGTAACTATTGAATTGTTAACATTTGGAGCCAGCTATAATTATCTTTTATTATTATTATTATTTTTAATGGGCATAGTGCTCACTTTCCTCTCTAGCTTTCCTCAACATTTGAGGGATCTTTAAGTTATCTGTTACACTGAAGCAGCGGTCTTTGATTTCTGTTTATACTGTTTGTTTTCTGATTTATAAAATACGGTGATTGCTAAGAATTTTTTGTCTGCATGAAGTTTTTGTTTTGCTTGAATGTCAACCTTAAAGGCATGGCCCTGCAGAATCACCATCTTCCATGACTTCTTTGCATTCAGTGTCTCGGAGAGCTGCTGTGGCTGGACACTCACACTGTGTGAAGCAGCTCCATAAACCTGGTGCAAATACCAGTTGATATAGTTACTTGTTGGTTTTGATCCCGAAAAAAATAGAAAAAATTGTAGTTACCAAAGTTAATCACTAGCTATTCGACTGAACATTCTTTTTATCTCTGTTTCAGTTAGGAACAAGGGAGTTTCTTTCACTTTCAAATAAAAGTGTGGAAGACCTATAAAGCAGCTCTTAGTTTAACTGTTGATTTTTGTGGTGCCTTATTTTAATTTTTCCATATTTGAAACCATGAAAGCCGGACGTGCTTGATTTCAGCATTAATTACACTTTTCTTCTAGTTTTTATTGTTGGGTGGGGAACCTGGAGGGAAGGAAAGACTATCACGTTGACGGCAGTGGTGATCACTTCTAGGGGACTGTCCATGGACAGACATTTCTTTGAGCTTCTAATTAAGATACTGTGGATCTCAGAAACGGTGGAAGGCTCTTAGCTATGCATAGTGTGGCCAGTCAGGCTGCAGTAGTATTAAGTGAGCTCTGTGTTGATGGTCTAGATCAGTGATTTTCTGCGTGTTCTGCAAATTCCTGCAATTCCACTGGTTATTGCTAAGAGATCACAGAAATAACTGTGAAAGGCAACCAGTCATAAACTGTAAATGTGCTATACTAATGTTTCATGCTTTGATGGAAAACTCCAGGTAGTCTAAAAGTTAGAAAGGTTAAAAAGCAATGTTGTAGATCCCCTGGTGTATAAGTTTTAGCTGGGACTTGATCCTTTTAACCCTGTTGGATAACTATCCACAGGACAGCAATGACTCTCACGTCTTTTCCCTCTTCATTGCCTTATACTGCATAGTTGTTGTTGTAGTTTTAAATATACAATATCTTGATGTTAAGTATGTCAGACCAGCTTAACTCATCAGACAACCATTTCGGTACAGGGCTTGTAACTGATAATGGGTGTACTTTTGCCCTCTTCACTGAAAGACGGTGGCCACTAAATATAGCAGAGCGAGCTATTTTTGATTATGTAACATCTCTGTACTCTGATTAAATAATCTATTTTCTTGGCAAAAGAGTACAAGTTAATTTTCTATTATTGATCAAAACCATATTTTAGCTGTGATACAGATGACTTATTTGTCTTGCTGCCTGTTGGATTGATTTTTGTCACCGCCTGGTCGTCGGTGATGCTGCGGCACCGCGCTCGCGCAGAGCGGAGCCGGGCAGTCAGCTGGCAGCGGTGAGACGGGCCGGGCACAAGCTGGTTCTCACCAGGTCGGTATTTAACAGTCTGTCTGTGTAATGTGTGGTAGATGAGCCTTGCTCTTAACACTTTTTGTTACTATTTTTCGGTGAAGATATTGCCTGGTATCTGTATTAACATTTTTTATTTAACATTTCCATCACCACTGCTTTTTTCCTAGTTAATTCCTGTTCCCTTATTCTACCTGCATAGCATTGGTATTGTAGTAGCGTTAGCTGTACCAAATACCCTAAAATAAGCTACATGGCCAGGGCCCATGGAAGACTTTTATTATTGACCATTTCAAATTTAAGGAAAAAAAGTCCCGGGATTAAATTTGTGAGCTTTACAATGTATCTGTGCATCCTGCCCTCCCCTCCCTTTTGTGTGTGTGACACCAGGGTGGTCCCATTTCTGATACAACATCAAATAAACTTCTGTTGTACGCTTCAGCCATGGCTTGGGAAAATGATGCAGCTACAGCAACCTGCAAGTGAAGGCAAGGTGGTGGGGGAAGGAGGCAGCGCTGTGTGCCACTCGAGGGGCCAGCAAGTCTGGCCCCATCCTCTCTGTTTGTATAACACTTCAGAAGCAAAGTAAGGTTCCCCAAATTACTGATTTACTACTTAATGCCATAAAAGGAGCTAAGCCTAGAGAAGATAGCAGAAGACTAGGTAGGCTTTATTTGGAAAGTTTAAAACTTTTACACATACAGTGCAGGAACTGATGACACAAACTGTCCCCTTAGGGTAAAAAGGGGGAAATTCCCCTGCTCTGTGGCTGTGCCTGTGTACAAGTTCATGCTCTTGATAAGTACCTAACTGAACCCAACAAACTGAGAACAGAGGAGCTGCATCTTTGGAACCCGTGTGTCTTCCCAGGGTGTCCCATCAAGTAAAGAGCCTGGTGTGTAGGTCCACACCCAACTTATGGATCAGCCCAGCTCACCACATCTTGCAGGCGAGACCACAGAGCTGGGCAGAGGATGGCACACCTGGAGAAATGTGGGTGCTACAGCAGGAGGGAGAGAGGAGTGGAGATGTGACACTTGGTACAGTTATAGGCTTACCTTTCCACATCCCGTGGCCAGGGAACAACCAGAGAAGACTGACTGGCCATTGAAGGTCTAAACAGTGTGAACTTGCTTATTAAGCAAATGCTGGGTTTGTGGCTCTAAGACCCATTGGTTAGTAAAGTTAGAACTGCATTAAAAAACAGGCAAATCCAAAAGGTAGATCAACATTGTCTTACCTTCTTTCTCTGCTTCAGCTGTTTGTTACACTTAGGAAGGATGGTTTTCATCAGCTGAAGAGACTCTGACATCATCATATCATTGAATATAGTAGAAATGTTGAGGAATTGTCATTAGCAACAGAAAACTATTCTTTTCAGTTCAAACTCCCCTTCTGTAGAAATATTAAACCTGTTATATTAACTGTTGAAACAGAATAATCAAATAGTTCCATACCACAGACTACAATATTAGTCGAGCCTGAAGCTGTTTTACTTCAGCAGTATTTTAAAGGCTAAACAGCTGTTGAAAGGGAAATAGAGAGTTTGAGAAGTCTTTCTGCGAATAAAATTGTAAAAGGTTAAATTAGAAAGTACTGCACTGTTGTCATCCAAGGGCTTGCAGTAGTGCCTAGTATTGCTGAGTTTTGCCACAAAAGATTATTTAAAGTAATTTCACTGTCTAATATATATCTAGTTTGGATTCTGTGTGGACAGGCAATCTGTCAATCATATTAGTGAGCATCTCTCATAATCCGATACAACTGGAGGCTCAAGTTAGAAAAGAATAGAGCAGCTTTATGTATTCAGTAAAGATATAAAATTAAAATATGCCAGATAGTCTGCTGGTACAGGCAATGCAAGTGAAGCTGCGCTGATTCACACCACCACAGCATCTAATTGGTGCCAACCCACCATTCATCTCCTCAACTGGGTAAAACTCCTGAGGGCAACTGGGGGCCGAGTCTGCTTTTTAGGGTGCCCCACTGAAGTGAGAGAAAATCGAGAGGAGGGAAGGGAAAGAGGGGAAGGCAACTCTTTCATCTGAAGATCAGGAGGTTGTTCTGTGTCTCAGACATCGGTCTCCATTAAGTAATAATGAACCAGTGCTTGTTGCACAGATTTAGACAACACCTGCCTTTTCTCCTTCTTCCAATTTGTTTTCTCAATTCTGTGGCCTCTTGTTCCCTCCTTTGTTTCTTTCTGCCTGTTTTTTTGCAGCTTTGCCACTCAGGTCAGCAAGATTCATGCTATTGATAGTTATAAACTGAAACTGCAAAATGATTACGTGATTGCAATTTGACAGAAGTAGTGTTTCCTTTCAGAGCTAAGCTGTAACAAATTGGGAAGAGAGAAAACCATATTGGTAATTGGATACATTATTATAAAGATAGCAATCATCCTGGTTGTTAATCTTCAGCATAGCTCATGGGAAAGGTAAAACCTATTCAAAATGTACAGTAAACGCATCTCCCATCATGCTTTATGCTATTTTCAGTCCATTTATTGGATAGAAGGACATCAGTTGCCTTTATCAGAGACCATGTAATGTTGTTTTCTTCAATAGCCAGAAGGAAATACTTGCTTGGATAGCTAGCAGAGAATAGACACATCACCTATATTCACTTCTAAAGCCAAAAGCATCTAAAACATTCCCCAAATACATCTCCCATTTGAATGCTGTGTTGCTGCAGAGTCAACATTAGCTTTTCTTTTGCACAATATGCACGTCCTTTATGTAGATAAAGGCAAAAAGTAAAAATAAGTTGCATTTATATCCAGATTCTATCACTAAACAATGCCTTTTTGTTGTCCATCATAAAGTACTGACCAGATGCTGCAGGTGCATTTGACAGTGTAAGAAAGCAGGATATTACCATATATTGGTGCTTGTTGGTAAATGTGCTTGGAGGGATATGTAAGCAGCTTGTTGTCTTATACTCTGTAGTTACCAAAGTCAGACTGGATAGAGAGGATGGATATTTTAGAGAACTTGAGCTTTTCAGCTACGATTGAGACACATACAGTGTTCTCTGCCTTAGTCTGTTATGTTTACCCTAATACATGTTCAGGCCACTGGAAAATTACTGTTCTCCACGAGGTAGGAGCTGATGGTCTGTCATTGCTGTGGTGGTAAACAGTAATTTCCCCTTGATATATGCCTGTGGAGTGACACCTGTACATAAAATTGCTTACTGTACTGTTCTGTTTTCAAACTGACTTAAATCTGTTTCATTGAATATAGACTGAGGTAAGTTAAAGAAAAGCATTTTACAGGTTCTTACAGTGATGGACAAAGATAAATAAGTAAGCAGAGAAACTAATAGATACCTAGATTTTTCAAATTACTAAGCTACTCAGCTCTTTCTGTAGTTAAGGAGGAGAGATGCTGAGTGTCTCTGGAAAGAAACTCCTCAAGATGAGTCTGGAATATATATGTTGCTGTAGTAAAAATTGTGGACAGGGTACAATTTTTGAGGTTAATTTTGTTTTAAAGAAGACAAATATACACAAATATGTTATTTTAGCATTGATGTAGAACAAGGGAAGACTGTTCATTTGGGGACTGCAGCTACTCATAATTTTTCAGGTGTGATGGTGATTCTAAAAAAACACCAACAGCAAACCAACAAAAAAAACCCTTGACCTTGCCAACATATGTACTGATTTTACACTTTGTAACTCCAGTGACATTATTGAGTAAGTTTGTGTGTATTTTTAGAGGATGTTTAATCAAAGCACAGACAATTCTTCCTGCTGATTCTTCACAGTTTAAAACATGCCATTCTGATCGAAAAGAATGACACCTAAGATGCTTTCAATTAAAGTATCTAATTTTGAATAAATGATCTATTTTAACTCCATCAGTAAAAATCAGTAAATTGTTGCAGGTGGTATACTTCCAAAATGCCAAACTATCTATTATTATTATTATTTGGAGAAACAATTATAGAACAGCTTATGCAAGTTGCAGAGCAGCAGAGTTAATCATTTAAGACTTGGTCTTTAAAGAAGCTCTTATTTTATACTTTATTATACTTTTTTTTCAAGTAAAATAAGAAATGACAAGTTCTGCTCTCATGGAGTGGGAGCAGAGCAGCCTATTTGTGCACACGTGGCCAGCAGTAGCAGTGCATGACCACAGCCTTTAGCCTGACTTCCTAAGGAAATGAAGCTTCCATGAGTTTGGGGTCTGGTTTACTGCCAGCCTGCTTGGTGATCAGTTTGCAGATCGTCAGTTCCCGTCCTAAATTAACTTGGAAGCCGATGATTGACTTCAACAGAATTTAACAACATTAGAAATCCCTGGCACGGGGAGCTCTGGTAAATCTTGTAGGAACCAGGAGTAGATAGGAAGACAGACAAATAATCCATTTGAGTGGAGAGCTGCAGATTGAGAGAGCAGCAGTCGCCTCTCCACTTGCTGGTTCATCAGCTGTGTATGTGTTGCTGGAAAGCATCCACAATCTCTATTTCCATTTGTGGGCTGGGAGGTGAGGAGATGACATTTAGGGGATAAGGAAGTGACCTAGAAATTTTGCAGGAGGAAGTAGCAATGGGGGGCGGCTACAAAGCACAGATGGGACAGCTGATATTATTACAATAGGTACTGTCTAAACAACTTTATAGGAACAATCGATAGGAAACAGTGCTTTATTTGTATTTGGGCTTACAGGAGAATGTTATTTTATCTCACCTCCATGTAGAGCATCACAGGAAACAGCATGCAAGCTTTCACGGTATCAGGTAAAACTCTGGTCCTACCAAATCAGGTTTTGTAATAGTGCTGACTTGTTGCTTTATACTGAGGATTTTGCTCTCTGTGGGAATCCTGTAGGCTTCAAATCATGAAAATGGGTAAGAATATGCCTGACTCCACCACTTCAGAGGATGTTGCTTGTTTTCTTCCATCAGGCAAAGCACCTTTTTGGACCAAGCTGTATTGACCAAATTTTGCTCAAATGACAGCTGCTCTCTTTAGTTGTGTAACAAGTTAACTGATATCTAAAGCTCTGTAGGTAGACTGCAGAAATGGTCAACTCCTGTCAACAGGAATAAACACCCAGACAGAAGGGCACGGACCCAGAGCTTTAAAGTTCCCACTTCAAAGTCAAGGAACTTCATGGCAGGTGAGAAAGTGTTAGGGTTTGCAAGTTTGAGAGTAAATTGAACTAAGCTACCGTTAATTAAACAATCGCTTCCCAAAATTACTTGGAAAGGATGCCTTAGAGGAGGGTTTCTCACAGTGTGGACCACAAACCCACTAGGGGAGTAGTGAATAGAGGTGGATCCTCTGCATTGCCTCGTATGAGATGCATGTTCCGCCTGCTTATGTCAGGGTCAAAAAGAAATGAGGATTTGGAAAACCTAGGAAACAGTGAGAAACTTGCTTTGTGTAGGAAGAGAGCAGCTTTCTATTAGAAAGACCTTTGAAGCTCATGTTTGGATCCTTGGGAAACAATTTCATCATCAAATCTAACTACAGAGTATACTGAAAAGAAACAAAGTAAGTACAATTACAGGGAACATGAGGTTTAATAATGATGCTGGCTTAATGTGATTAATAAGACTGCTGATTTCCCACGTCTTATCAGCCGACTATAACACTGGTTTGTGTATTTGTTATCTCCATTATACATTGTAGTATGGGTAGATAAATAGAAATACCATGGAGGCAACAGGAAACAAAACAAAAATAATCAAACATGTTTATCACTAGAGCATTAAAATGGCTGCTGTGGCAGACACCAGATGAATTATGCAATACATAACTTAATTCTCTGGGCCACAGATGTTTCATTTTTCCTGCAAGAAGATGATTGAACCTTGAATGACAGTTTCAGGCAGTCTTTGATTGCTCTGTGGGTCACATGCTTGATATGACCTGCATTTGAGTTGCTTTCTACATGCTGTTGCTTTATAAAACATGTAAAATTGACATCATGTTGGCTGCTCAAGGCCAAGTCAGGAGTAATTCCATGCTTTTGATATGCTTTGTGTGCAAGTGAGGGAGAGGGAAGGGTGTCTGTGTTTAAATTCTGGGACGTTATTGAATCAACTGAAGTCAGGAGAGGGGAATTGCAGCAAGCTCTTTCAATTTGTAACATGAGGCACTAGGAAATAGAGAGTTTGCTGCATCTGTGTCATCTTGCATTGTTAGAAAATCCTCAGAGCCGTAATATTGGATCACGCAGTGACTCCTGCTACCCAGGGCATAGCACAGTGCAGATTGGCAATGGCCAGGAAGACAGCTGGAAATATTTGTTTGTCTAAATGAGTATGTATGTCTTCTCTGAGTATGAATATTCAGCATAACCTGAACCTGAAGACTGTGTTCCTCACCCCAAGGACTTGATCCTGCAAATCTGGTGGGTTTGTATTCATACTGGTGCAGTATCTCAATCTCAGGACATGAATGCAGGTACGATTCAGGCATAAATACATCAAAAATTAAACTTCAGAAGGTTCTTTCTTCTTTTCTCCATAATCTCTAAAGGCAGGTCATAATGGTGACACCAGAATTGAATTGTGGGGACTCCTCTCTTTGCCTGCCAGCACTAGAACCTGCAGGAGCATAAGCCCATAGCCCATCAGGTTACAGACTTCTCAGCAGCTCCCTCAGAAGCTAGTGGAAACTGATTTTTAGGTCCATCTAAACAAGGTCACTTATTTCTGCAAATTTCGGGTGCAGAAACTATCTTGTGTTTCAACAGCCTTCTTTGAACTCCTCTGTGACCCACAGGATTGTCACCAGTGGTCTGAGGTGGGAGGAAACCCAGAGTGGTACAAATGTGGACACTTCTAATTACTAATTTTAAAACTGCTCATAGGGCTTTGCAGAGTAAAGCAAAAATACATTGCAAGAGAGAATATGTTTGATCATAAGACCAGGAGAAAAAGGTTTTATTGCATTTATTTTCTCCTCTGAAACAGGCAGTGTGATGGCTGGACACAGAGGCCTGTTCTTGGGGAGAGAAAAACAATAATACTTGAGTAAGAGGTGTTTAAATGGAGGATTAAGCAGTATGGGGAGCTAAGATTCACATTGGCTGTGGGGCAATATATCTAAATATATGCTATGTAAGAAAATAGTGTTGTCACCAAACAAAAAAGATACACCATCTATTTATAGATCGGGCTACTTTTTAATACAACCAGTATGCCTTTTCTTTATCCAGCAGCTCTTCTTTGGTTTGCAAAGTGTGCCAAGGCCATGTGTGTGTAACACTATGGGAATTACAGCTCTGGGGTTCTATGAGTTGATATTTTCTGTTATATATAATTCTTATTTTTTTCTCTTTATATTTTATTGAGCATATCAATTAGTGTCACTCATATCAATTTCTCTCTGTAGAAATGTTTAAGAAAACACTGCTGATCTTTAGAGACTGTACTCCCTAGTGTGTGACTGGAATAAAGCTGATTTCTGTTGTGTTTAAAACTTTATAATTGCAAAAACGATTTTCTTACCCTTGAAATCCTGATTTACTTCATGAAAGAGAAAACAAAATGCTGTGCAGGTTTTTTAGAGAGCAGTTTTTCTATGGATTGAAAAGAGGTTTTATTCTATCGTGTCTTTTCCTTCTAATGATGGAGATGATTCTTGCCTTGTATTGTCCAGGTAGTGCTCAATATCTTGGGCTCTATAAGCAGTTTCTTTAACCTTTATCAATATTTTATGATCACTTGACATCTTTCAAGCACCTGGGACATCGTTTATTTGAAGATCATACCTTCAGCTGGTGCAACTGCTTGATCCCCGTACTTAGGATACTAACCTAATATGCTTAATGAGAAACCTCTGGGTGGGAATTAGTTTATTTTTTCAGCTTGAATCTGTATGCATGCACAGCATGGATAGAAGACTAACAAAGAGAAGAAACAATAATTAATTCTAGTAGAATCAAAAAGCCCCCTGAAAAAGTTAGCATCAACTGTCTCCCCTTTTTGCTAGGGGAGGAACTTGATTTAGTATAGGATAACTGCAAAGGGGGGTCTGGACAATGTACAGTGGACATTTAACCATTCCCCAGATTAATCCAGATGACGTATTGTGTAATCGCTAGAGCACCTGAAACCAGCATTTCTTTGATCTCTCAATTTAAAGCCTTCAGTGTTTCACTGCTTAGCAGAGAGAGGATTTTATTTTTTTTTTTTCAATTGAGTTCCTAGGAAAGGAAACACCCAATTCATTACTAAAGTTGGTGGATTTATGAATCCCTGAACAGAGAAATTCTTTTACAAGAGGCCTGGATTTATATGACATTGGAAAAAGGATTATCTGATCTGAAGATCCTTGGAGGGTTGCTGTGAAAGAAAATATTAACCTATAGCTCTTGCAATTTGAAAAGTAGATTTGAGAATTTACTAGTGAAAAGTGTGTGAATTCTTGCCCTTTGACGTGCTATACTGGTTATGCTGAAATGAACTTTTTTTTGTTTCTTTGTACAACCCTTGTGTCTATGATTTGGAGGTTTTATTAGCAATTAAGGTGGACTTATGTAATATGTGTGTTTGTTGGATTTCATTATGAATTCTAAAAATGCCTAAACTGTGCGTATAGTGATGTTCATAAGATGCAAGAAAAACAGAATTAGTGGATTTTATTTTTTTTTTATTACCTTCTATCAGACGCTTTTTAAGGGCTTAAAAGAAAGTGCTTGGTTCTTCATATGTAGGTCCAAGAAATTAAGTAAGCCAAGCACCACATGCACCTTGGCATGGTCACTGAGGTACAGGGATTAGATGAAGGCATCTACCAGCAGAGCTTAGAAAGAGTCTTGAATTTGAGTAGGAAAATTGTCATTCTTTTTTGCTTAAATTAAAAACAAAATTGAATATTCAAATGCTGGAATGCTCTTGTGCCCTGAGTGAATGCCATGGTCATTGGACTGCAGGCAGTTTTGACGTTATTTAGTGATCCGAAATTACTTCCTAGACTCAGGAACCTTCTCTGATAAAAAATTTTAGTGAAACTTGAAAAAATTCAATGCACCGCTTTTTTGCCCTTTTTTTTCCCCCCCTCCCTCTGGCCATTCTCCTTTACTTCCCCTCCCAAATGTCTCAAAGAACTCTTCCCATTTTGTCTTGTGCTAGCAAAGAACTAGATTATACTGCCTCTAATTTTAAGAGGCTAAGATGTTTACCTATTTCAGCCAAAATTTGCTCTGTGACAATCATAGATGTATGTTACAAGTAGGATTTTTATTTTTTTCTTAATTAAACATAAATTCACATTAGTTGATAATGTATGCTTTTAGTTTGAAATTGCCTGTGCAAATGTTTTAGTAATTAGAACATTTTAACAAGCCCCAGTGGCTCCATATACCAATTGCTCTGACCAGTAAACTTATACATGTTTTTAAAGAAAACAAATGTGTGGGAAAAAAACATTGTTTGTTTTTTGCCAAACCAAAATATTAATCTGCCCTGCTAGTGAAGTTTCTTGGCCACTCCACTGACTGCAATTTCAAAAGTGTCATCTGTGTTTTTCAGTTCTTCCATGTATAAAGAATCCAACAGCAGTTTCCTTCAAGGTTCAGTAAGTTTGAATGTTTAGGGGGCTGTAGCCACAAGATTTGGCAAACCATTCACTTGTCATGTTAATAAAAAAGGAATTGTTTCTGCCTCTTTAAGCTGGTGTCTAAATGAAGGAGTTGGATCAACTGGATTTCAGTCATAAAGTCCAGATTCTTCTTGCTTGCAAGTGTGTAGCTTCATGGTATTTAGGGTTTTCATCTGATGTAATTTTATTTAGAAAAAGAACTGAGCTTCTTCCATGTTACCGATTCTTGAATGTGCTTGCTTGTTATGCTGTTCAAACCTAATCGGTTATCTTGATCTTAAAAAGAAAATTGAGCCTTTCCGTGGTTTTTATTCCCCATAAGCAATTGAATTGAAAAGTGGGGTGGTTTTTTTTTTTATAAACTCCGTAAGTTGTTTTTTTATAGATGGCATGTCAGCTTTGAGGGCTCTTTCATGACTAGTAAAAGCTTACACCCTGTAAAATCTCTAGCTTTTAATGTGTTTTGGTTTTCACTTCAAACACAGTAGCAAGAGAAGAAATAATAGAATATTTCATGGTCATGCCATTTCAACAGTTCAGATTCTTTTTACTTGGCGATGCTTATTCTGTAGCTCCAAATGCTCAGGCTTAAAATTTGATTTCCTAAATTCCTTAGCCTGAAAGTGTTGAAGCTTAGAACGATCTATCTGTAATGCAGACTGAAGAACTGTCTTGCTTGCATGATTACTTTTCCTCTAACACAGAGATTATAAGGAATTAGATCAGATAAATGATTATATCTGTGGAATGAGAAAACACAGGGTAGGTAATATTTGTTCCTGAAAACAGCTTTTACCCACTCTTTTTTATGATCTGTTTTAATGTTAAGAAAGTATCACCCTTGACAAACCCTGCATAATGTTGGGTTGCAACATAGAAATCTGCTGTAAAACACGGTGAATATCAGTGTATTTTAGCAAAAAGTCTTGTTACTTATTACCCCCATTCTCTGTATCTGTCTGAAGAATGACAGAACTTTGGGTTTTTCTCCTTGCCTTCAGCTCTTGGGGCGATGTGGAAATCCAGGCACACACAAGAGGCCAAGTCACGTGTTGCTTCAGGAACAAAGAAAATTAAATCATGAGATCTGTGTCACTAAGCAAGTGAGCTTAGTTCACATGGAACTACTTTGGCCAGAAATTTAGGGTCACTATAACTACAGATTTGCTAAACTTGGCCATTTTTTCCTTCATGGTTCCCACCAGATTTTTAGTGAAAACGTGCAGGACAGGGTGCCAGCAGCCTTGAGCTGGATGGTATTTTGCCTGTCAAGTAGTTCTGTTGAAGTAAAGAGAAATATTGAAATAGGAAGGTCTGAAAATGAGCAAATGTGGTGGATGGTGAATACATCAAAAATTACCTGTGTGGGACTAATTCACTGAGCCAAAGTGGAGTTTCCTCGTACCTTGCAGGTTTGAATTCGACACGGTGCTTTGTAAACAATAAATCAATGCACGTTGTTTCTGTGAGTGCATAAAAGGTGTGAGAACTGTAATTTATTCTATAATAAATACTTCTGCTGAGCAAACAGTGAATGTAGCTATTAGAGACTTTCTCAAATAAGTGATTTTAGACTCCTGAGTGCCAGCTACTGATGTGGTAGTTGAGCTTTTAAAATGAAAAGACTGAATTCCTTTTGAAGATTCTTCTGAATGCTGTTGACACTTGTGTTAGGAAAGAATATACAGTAATTTAATTCATTACTTTACTTAAAGATAGCATTTTTGGTTGCAGCATTAACCTCCATTGGTGTGCAGACTGCTAGGCTGGAGACAAGATGTTTTGCTTGAACGTTTTTGGAGATGCTTCATCCTTTTATTAGGTGTGCGGAAAAGCTAGGTAGAAGAAAATGTATGAAGGAAAGGAGAGTTCAGGATCAGTCAGCTGGTGTGTCTGGATACAAGGACAAAGGGACAATTTTGCCCTTGGCTACAGTTTGACAGTTCTACTGGATTCAGTCAGAATTATCTGTGCACACTGAAGGGCAGAAATGTCATTTTTATGGCATTCTATATCCTCAGTCGCTTTTTTTTTGTAATTGGCTGCGTATACCAGTGCTGTAATAGAGCTCTTAAATCCTGACCCCAGCCAAAATGGCATACAAATACCAGTATTAATACTTCTGTCCATTTTAAATATAGGATTGTCTTGAGTCCTTCCACTGCATTTTTCAGGCACTGTCCTGTGTTTCAGCCTGTTTTACTGCCAGCCACACACCTTTCCACTGGTCCAGGCTGCTTCTCTGGTTTACTGATCTTGGTCCCATCTCCCCTTGGTCCTTTGCCCTTGGACATCCCTCTGTTCCTTCTCTCACTCTGCTGTCTTCATCTGTTTCCCAGCCCTTGACTCCCTTCACTTTGATGGGTCCAGACACCCTCACACTTCTGCCCCTTCCCACTTAAAAAAAAAAAAAAAAAAAAAAGTTCCCTTGGCTGAACTGAAAAACAACCCTCCGGCTCCCAAAGCAGGGTCCTCTGCATCTCCCTGTCCGAGGGTTTTGTGCTTCTGAGTTCTTCACTCTTCTCAGGTTCTGCAGTTTTTCAGACCTTTAGCTGATACCTGGCACCCCCTGTTTGGGAGGAAAGGCAGTGGCATTATTGTTCTCCAAACTCTACAGAGAAGCAAGTGGAAACTGGATTTGCTTAAGCTGCAGCCGGCGTGTAAGGATGGGACATTCCCAGCTCTGATCTGGGAGGCATGTGACATAATCCAGACTTCATTTGCTGGCTCCATATAACCTGAGGCATTCACACATAAATTCAGCCTGAATGCATAAGCTTATATAAAGAGGATCCTTAAACTATCCTGGCTAAAAATATTTGTAAAATGCTGGGAAACAATTTTTTTGTTGTTGTTCATTAGAATGCCCTCTTCCCATTTCTCTACCTCTGTAATAGAAACATAATGGGGTCTCTTGCATGGTCTTAGGAACATCTTTTCCATGTGAAGTACTGTAAGTGAAATACCCCCAAGTATTTTGGGGCTGGAGTCTAAAACAAAACAAGTTCCACGACTACAGAGATCGAACGTGTTATTGTAGGCTTATGTTAACCTGTCCAGGTTAGTCTTCTGGCTACTCTCTGCACACTTTGAATCCTTACTTGCTCAAGGAGAGATTTTTCAATTCAGTAACTAATGTTTATTATTTTTTATTAATTCAAAACATCATGTGCATGATTTCTTTCCCATGTAAGAGCACATTAGCTTTTCCAGCACAAGAAAACACATGTTAATCTGTTTTCCATTATTGTCCAAATTTTTTCAAAATGCAATTCATGTTGCCCCGACAACATTAAAGGCCGTAATTAAAAATAATTTTCCATTAATTTATATACATACACATTTACTTATTATGATCTTTTACTGCATTTCCCTAAGTGTGCATGCAGAAACCTAAAATGCTGTTGAAGAGTAAGTCAACATTCAGTGTAATGATCCAGTGTCGAGTGTGCCAGTACCCTGATGTACTTCAATTAACCATCTTTCCCAGCAAACACCTGCATAGAAAAATGGATCTTCAGTGGGATCATTAGAAAAACAAACCCTGAATTTTCTGCATCAGCAAAGGAAGGGAATTTCAGTATTTCACAGCTTTTACTGATAATGATCTGCTACAGATTAAAAACAAAAAACTGACATTATGGTGTTGGCAGATTGCAAAAGGACTTGCTGGTTAAATCTGCTGTTCATAGGAGATGAGGATAGTGTTTATTGCTTCCATATGGTCCAGAGATATAAGACAGGCAAAATGTCTGGGGAAAAGTAATATGTCTTACTATATCGATACAGAACACACTTTTGGGTCTCTAGGCCCTTTTCCTGGTACCTTTCACAGGTGAGAGCATGAGTGTGAAATATTTGCCCATGATTCAGCATGATGATAAAAAAAGATTGCTTAAGGATTGAATCCATTTGTGTGCTCAAAGTCTTAGAAATGGTGGGGTTTTTTAAAGTGTCAGGGCTGGTAGCTGCCACCTAATGCAGGTATGTGAAGGATCCATTTTTCCTTGACTATTTGTATAGTTTTCAACCCCTTGACTTTCTTAGTCAGCTTTGTAATATGCATTAAGAGCCTGAGTCTAAATTTAGAGTTTCATAAATTTGTGTCAAAAAACTCTTCTCTGCATAATGTAAAATTAAATTTCTTGGTCTCTTTGACCTCATGATTTTTTTTTTTTTTGTAGCCAAATTTAGAACCGAACTTCTAGGCAAACTGAAACAGAAGAGTAACAGTCTACTTCTGTGTATATGTATACATGTAGCTGACTGAAGAACTGTAATCTTGGACTTCTCCATAATTATCACTTGTGAGGCACCTTTACGTGTAGGAAAGATGACACTGCCCTTCTGCAGAAGGTTGGGGAGTAAGATCTTCAAAGATCTAATGAATATGCTGAGATATCAATACACTTACTTTAGTGCAAAAGGGAACGGGCAAAGGAATTGGGAGACTTGCAAACCAGTCCACAGAGCTGAAACCCAAGAGGATATCACTAGTCAAAAGTTTAACTGATCAGTCTTACTGTGTCCTTTTAAAAAAATATTGAAAATTGGTATTGTTTGTGTGAATGTTGCAATTGTACAGTGCATGAACTCATATAGCAGGCATTCTTCATGTGATAACAGTACTTCTGCTCTCTTGTTCTCCCAGGGCTGATGAAATCGAGATGATCATGACAGACCTTGAAAGAGCAAATCAGGTAGGATTTTAAATGAGTCCCTCATAAAATTCCAAGTGTGACTTTTTTTTTTTTCTTCTTCTCTTTTAGATTTCCTGACAGTTCTTTTATATGCACTTAACAGTCATAACTGTGTAGAGTAAGAAAATATGCAAATTTAGAGAAAAATACAGCTCTTCAGGGATACTCTATAAGGATAGTATGCACAGTAGAGTAGAGATTGCCATATATTTACCTTCTAGTAATTTAAACTTAAGTTTCCCACTATAGTTATTCTTGGGTTTATGTTTCTAAATCCATCATGTTGGCCCCTACTCGGACATGCAGGTAATTGGTTTACCCAAATTAAAGAGCTTCTGCCCTGCAGCAGTGGAAAGGCTGCCAACAGCCTTACCTAGGGAGGCCTGACCTTCTGTTGCAGCTTCAGCTTTTGTGGACTTCTCTGGGCTTTTCTTTTTCCTTCCTTTTCTGATATGTTTTATTGGCGTATTAATTTTTAGCAAGGGTTGGATCAGACTGTGCTGCGCAGGAGAACAAAGAAATTTGTAATCTGTTCGTCCAGATGCTAATTTGGTAGATGGTGAAATGTCTCTCCTGCATTCCCTCACAGTGAAATGCTCCCGAGAAAGTAGAACAATTGTATGGAACTTTTTAAAATAAAAAGTTTTTAAAAAACCAAACCCTACACCCAAGCAAAGTGCTTTTCTGGTCCAGTCTGTACTCTGAGTGACTATTTGAGGTGATGAAGGAGATGTGTATGGACATGCTGGATTCATGGGTGATACATGCAATGGGTGATGGTTTCACAGAGGGAAACCTCAACCAGGCATTTGCTACTCAGTGAGCTTCATTAATCCCTCTGTCAGGTAAGATCGTGAAGTGGTTTGAGTTGGAGGGGACCTTAAAGATCATCTAGTTCCAGCCCCCCTGCCATGGGAAGGGACATGGGCGAGGAAGATCAGAGATTTCAGATCTTAAGTCTCTGAGGTTATGGTTTTATAATCCAGCTGAAGCAGCTCGCTTCCAGGAGGAATAGTTGCGCCACGCGGTCCTGCTGCACGCCGCGTGCTGTCAGTTGTGGGCCACATCATGGGCCAGACCAGGTCACTGATCCTGTTGAAAACTAACCCCCCACTCCAGCTGCAGCTTTGTCTTCCTTTTGCTAGATCAGCTTTCAGCCCCCACACTCCCCTGGTACAGCTGACAAGTATAGCAAGTATATTGTCCTTTACTTAGTTCTTTATAAATTGGAAAAATATTAATGAAGCAGAAGGCAGATTTGTAAGTTGTTGGGTTGATTATTTAGTCAGTAAAAGAAAATTGGAGTTTTCACAGTGGGTTTTTAGTTCTGTCAAAGAACTTTTGTAGACGGAGTTAAATATTTATGAAAGTGCTGGTAATTATTTGAAAATCTGTAGCCTTTTTAGAGATGATGTAGGTGTTCAAGATGTTTTGGTAGAATTACTTGGTGATCTTTGCAAAGGCAGTATGTTTTGCAAAGTTATAGCAACGATTTACCCAGTAGGTTTTTTCTTTTCTCAGACTATAAGGGGGGTTGTAGTTAAAGAACAGGTATTACTGATTTCCTAGTTGCCATACTAAAATGGAATAGATCTTATTTATACAGAAATGCTAAAGGTATTTTCCTGTGTAACTAGAACAAACCTGCAATGTTTTTTTTTAATTGGGGTTTTATTTAAATTAGTCAAAATTTATAAAGGCTTACATGCATAACCCTTAGTTTGGTTGTAATTCAGCAAACTCTGAATCTGTATGTAAACATCAGTGTGCAGCTCATCTGAGCTGTTGCAAAGCCAGAAGAGCCCGTTGTATCTCCTCCCTCCCCCTCCTCTGCTTCCCTCCCCAGCTGCTGTGGTCCTGTCCCCTCCCTCACAGCAGCTTTTGCAACCAGGGGACTCTTCATTGAGTCCCTTGAGCTCAGTAAATGCAGAAAAACCTGAATTCGGGGTGAAGGGGCCCGGTTTGTTTTCTGTAGGGTTTAGCAAATTGAGGCAGCTCCACAAAACGTCAGAGAAGCAGCGGCGCTGAGATGAAGCACGTGAGGGGAGCGTGTGGCCTCAGAGGAGACAGGGGAGGGAAAGTTCACCAGTGGAGGAGCAGGGACAGTGAGCTGGTGGAGTACCTCAGCTGTTTGCTGAAACGTGCCCATAGTCCTTGTCTTGTGTGATGCTTTACCTTTATAAAACAGCTCTATAAATTATCACTAAATAATCTTTGTAGCAGCGATTCCTGTGTTTTATTTCTTTATAGCTGGGAAAAAAAAAAAAAAAAAAAAAAAAAAAGGAAGAAATTAAATCCATTGCACAGGCCAGAAAGTGAGTTTGCATCAGGCTGAAGTGTTACAATTGTAGAAACAAGTACTTAATATATTTAATAGTTAAATTAACATTTCCTTTTACCATTTCAGTAAGTACTTATTCCCCATTATTAAGGCTACCTTTAAAGAGTAATGCTCAGCATGACTCCTACTTTGAGGATAGACTGCCTTGCTGATTTTGATGTGATGTTTTGCTGCTCTGGAATTAACACTGACCCAAATGACGGGGATTTGGAGCAGAACTTTACAGAGCAGCAAAATGTTCCCACTGAAAATGTGAAAAATACTTGCTGTAATTTTTTTAATATATGATATTTCTTAAAAATCCCTTTCTCAGTTACTGCCCTTTTAAAATCCAGAGCTGGTGGTTCTGAACTTCCTTTCCTTTGTGTAAGGACAGAGCTCTGACTCTTAAAGAGGTGGGGAGTGCTGTTTCCCTCTCCAGTTCTGCAGTTGCGAGAGGGTGGGTGTACTCACTGACGCTGATCCAGGTGTCCCTATTCTGGGCGATGAAAGCCATGGGCACAGAGTTCATGTGGGAACTCCCACCCTTGTGTCCTGTTGGGTGAAGCATGGACCGTTCTTCTTAGTCTTCAGACTCCATCACTTTCCTTTCACTGTTTTCTCCTCATTTGGATCCTCAAATTGTTTCATGCAGGAACTCTCTGGGCTTGTTTGTGTGCTGTGATCCCCAGAAGAAATTACTAGCTCACAGAAGTAATTACCTTTAAATACCAATGAGCTTAGCAATTTTCTGCTTAGAAAGAAAAAGGGGTAGTGACCGCAAAGCTCGGTTTCTAACTCCATTGTATCGTTTATGCAAGGTATGAACTGAATTTTCCCCAAAACATACCCCTAACTGACAAGAGAAATAAATCCCTCACTTGAGCTGAGCAAGCCGGGGTGGAGGGGTTTGGGGGCGGGTGCTGGAGGTAGCGATGTGATGGCAGCACAGCTGCTGGGATGACAGCCCTTCCCTGGCTTCTAAATCCAGGCACTCAGTGCAGTTAATCCAAGATCTTGAGTGGGGTTTTGCAGCAGGGCTAGCCTCACTCAGACTGACAGAGCTCAAATGGAGTCATTTAAGTACAGCAATTTACACTCAGTGTTCGGGTGAGGCAGGTGCTGGCTGGGAGGTGGGTGTCAGTGGTGGCCTGTGGAGTAACCCTTCCACTTTAAAGTCCTCAGAGCTCTAAACCGGTATGAAAAGAACAAGAATAGTACATTAAAACGGCTGGTCTACCTACGCCTGCCTCGAGAGGAGCCATTAGCTCTATGACGTGTAGCTTTAGCAGGGATGTAAAGTGTGAAGCCAGTAGCCCCCGCTTGCTTTAGCAGGAAGATGCGTCATCTGCCAGACCGCAGCAGGGCTGTGGGCAGCAGCAGCTGGGCTCCGTCAGCCCTCTCCACGTCTCTCCTCGTCCCCGAGGATGTCCGATGTGTATGGCTTGGGTCTCGGAAGGGCTGAAGTCAAAATACAACTCAACGCAATAAGAACAGCTTAGTTTCACTTTACTAACCCACCAGCTCGATAATAAAAAAACCCCAAGAGTTCACCCTCGCATTTCCATGAACATTTAATAATCCTGTAGTTTGAGGAAGGGACTCGTTTTATTAAGATTTCATTTTGCACAATAAATCACTGCATATTTTCTGATATGCTACGAAGTATAATAATAAATAATTAAAACTAAACTACCCTTACTTGTCAAAATAAATGATTTATCATAGTTTGGGACACAGCATCTTTGAATTTTTTATTGTTTGATTCCCAGAATATTATAATTTCCAATCAGTGAAGTTAATGAAGCTCCACTGTACTTCTCTGCATTTGCAACAGTTACAGTTGTGTGAGTGTATGTTTTACACCAATATTTATGGTTAGCACTTTTCTGTACCTTTTCAAGTTTACACCTTTCTCATAAGTGTTTATGGCAGCAAGTCACAAATCTTTGGGATGGCAAATTTATGCAAATGAATTATCCTTCTGTTTCTGTACTTCATCTGGCAACCTGGAATCACCCAGTTGTGCATAAGAAAAACTGAGTTTTCTGTTGAAGACTCATTCCTACATTATGAAAACAGAAATACTTTGAAATTTTAAATTTAGAAAAAAAAATATAGCCAGAGAGGCTCATTTTAAGGTTTTAATATTGAGTCTAAGTTTGTGGTTTCATGTCATAATGTATCCAGATCTGTTTGCTGGCTTTATACAGTCAGTTCACATTGTTTTAAAAAAGTAAAAAAAAAGTCTAATGGGCTTTGTAATTTAGGCTTCCTGAAAAAAGAAAAAAAAGTGCTTTTTCACTTTTAAAAGAAAAAGAGAACTTTAATTACTGTTGGTTAATCCTGGGTTATTAATATTTTAATCTTGAGGAGGAGGAAATGGATTTGAAAAGCAGACTCAAATAGGTATCCTTAGATTTTGGGAGTAATAACAGAAGGAAAACATGGGACAATTTTTTTGGTGGACTATATTGTGAAAGCTATAGAAAAATAATTCATTTGTTTTTCTTCTGTTTCTATGCCATGTTATCCCTTCGGAAAAGCAAATGTTTCCATTGGTTTTCTTTCCATCTTCACAGTGCTGATAGTGCTCCCAGATTTCTACTTCATATTTTTTCTGGAGAAAGAAAGCCAAACACAGAAGCTCGTTATCAATAAAACAAGGACAACTGTTCTTTCTAAAATACATAAACGTTTATTAAAAAATCTAGACTGGATCAGTACCGTTTATTCCACAGAATGTAGCGTTAGATTTTAAGATCTGTAGAGGAAAGATTAGCAAGTTTAAGCATTTTTTGGAACCAAACTATCACTAAAATCCATAAAACAGTGTCTGTTATAGAAGACGAAAGAAAACCTCACCAGGGCATTTGAGCAGAAATGCTGTTCTCAAGATTATTTCTTTTATTTCATTGGGTATCGTACCTTCCTGTCTCTAACAAATCACATTGGAAAATGGTTTGAAAAGATATTCCCACTAAGTGAGATTGCTATAAAATATGTATGGTTTTGAGCAGCAGATGGAATAAATTCTTCTCTTTCACTTAGCAACCCAAATGCGACACAGTAGAGGTAGTGCAAGTGCTGTGCGGGAGGGGTTTGCTCTGACCCACTAGTGGCAACAAAACCAGTGACAGGGCAGTCCTTGTTTTTACGTTTCCACGAAGAAAGGTATTTATCTTGACATGACTCCTTCATCTGTACCAGGGCTAACGCAGATACTGCCCACAAATGCTGCCAGAGTATTTGGTTTTTATTTCTGACTCCCTTTGCAATGAACTAGATCCTCTGCTGTCGTGGTGTGCCATAGTCCCGCTGAATTCAGCAAAGTTAAGCTGTTTTATAGCAGATGAGGTCATTCCCTTCATCCTGTGATTTCACTATCTGTAAAATGGGAATAATAACATTTACTTTATAAAGTGCATTGAGATCCTTGCACAGAGAAGTGCTGTATAAAGGCAAAATATGGTTAATATTATTTTCATACAAACACAGGAGTTTCCTGTAAATGCTTGGCTTTCAGTTGGGAATACATTTATCTGGCAGCATTTCAGAGCGCAAAGGAAAGTGCAATAGCCTGAAGAAAAGAATGAAGACAACCCAACCTCTTCTGTTGGAGGGTTTGGTTGGTTTTTTTTTTCTCATGTAGTTCTTCATTGCTGGAAAAAATAGGTGCCAGAGCCTTGAAGAGTCTTTCATGTCACAGATTTTTCTGATAACCTTGCTGTTCTGTGAAAGCTAGGGTCGTTTAAAGGTTTTAAAATAAATTTTTATATCTCAGGAGTTAGAAAATTAAAGCACATTGAACCAGTGTGCTTTAATTGATCTCATACTCCGAGAAACATAGCTTTTGCAGCAGCTTGCAAGTAAGAATGTCAGCTTCAAGCACTTAAAACGAAGCATGGTGATTACTGCCATAACCGGGCTCATTAACTTCAGCAGAATTACTTGTGATAATATATACTCCTAACCCATAGGAAGATTTTGCCACGTATAGCACTGAATTTAGCATGTAATAAGGAAATATAGTTTGGCTAGTGGAACTTTAAGGGAAAGGTTATACTTTTTTGCTTGCAAGTATCTCATTTTGCTATTCACACCGCTGGTCTTTGATCAAATTAACATTTTACTGTAAGTAGAAGAGCACTCAGTTCATGCTATTCATTATCTTGTCAGGAAACAATGAGAATAATTTAAACTGGATATATTGTGTAAGGCACCTTTTTTTTTTCTTTTTTTATTTTTTAATTGGAAAGCACATGGCAACATTATGATCATGACCTAGTGGCTCCACTGTGAACAGTACAATATTTACATGCTATATTAAAGAATGAAACAATGAAAGTATTTTGAAATATTTTGTTACCAAGGGAGGGAGGGGTAGCTCTATGCTAGAGAAACAGTGGTATAGAAATTAGGAGGAATTGTATGACTGAACTATCCAGAAAAATAGGATTATGCTGGATCTGCATGATCTCTATCAAGGCCAGTAGTGTGACAGTCACTGGTCATCATGTGTCTTCTCGGCTGCGAATAGTGGATTTGGAAGTAAGAAACCAAGGGCTTTAGCATTGACTGATGAAAAGCAACTATAGTATGGGATGCGTATTTCTTAGTCTAAGTGGGATAGTTTCACACAAAGAGAAGGTTGCATGAACTTTCCGGTGGCTCCAAGTTGTGCAAGATTGCTAGTTTTTAGCCATTTTCCATACTGGGTGTCTGTCTCTGGCTGCACTCTCTTTTCTTATTTCAGGGAAAATTGTTCAACTTTTTGTAAGAACAAGATTAGGAAAAAAAAAATCCAGTTTTCCCCACATGTTACGAGTTGTTCTTGCTGTTTTGGTGAGGAGCCTGCTGTGCCCATATTTAAGAGAAGGGGCTTGGCACTTGATGAGGGAGGGTTTGCCTTTTTCTCAGGGTTGTATCTTCTGTTGCTTCAAGTAGGAAAAAGAAGAAGAAAAAAAAAAAAAACGCCCCAAGTTTGGCCAGCCTATAAGCATCTGAAAAAAAGAGTTCACACAAACTCAACAGAATCTGGTTTGAATTTGTCGGCTTTGATGTCCGTGCCTGTCCCAAGCATGCTGCAGTCTATCACTGCGCCGGCGGGGTGAACATTAACCAGCTAGGTTTTTCTTCTCTTGGTTGTAATGTAAGGTTCAGCGCCACTTTGACGGAGAGCACTGGGAGGGGAGATGCTCCCCCAGGCTGCCCCTGCCACGATGGGGAGACAGGCAACGTTGGCGTGAGCGCAGGGGGTGGAGAGGGGATTCATGGTGGGGAGGGAGGGAGGAGAAGGACCGGCACAGAGCTGCTGTGAGGTCACCTGGAGAAGAAGCAACAAGGAAGAGAGGAAGGAGGAAATCATGGGGTAAGACCACTTCTGGAAGTTCGTGTGATTTGTTAGGTTGTGCGAGGTATGAGCTTGCTTTTGTCTGCCTGAAGCTAAAGGCACTAGGGAGCTGAGAGAAGACTGAACTGGTGCTTCCAGCAGCCAGAATTAATTAGGAGGGGGACAAAGTGACAAGCAGAGAGGGGTAGGATTCAGAGAGGCAAACCTGGAGGGTGTGGCAGGGGAGCAGCACTGCAGCTGCTGTATGGGGTCTCGGGGGCAGGCGAGCCGGTGGGAAACAGCCAAGGGTGGCCCGTGCCCGCGGTGAGGCTGCGGCTGCCACCCCCGTCAGAGCACCCTCTCGGGAGCATGCGGGGGGCTGGAGGAGCCCCTGTACCTCAAAATGGGGGCTTGTGCCAGTGTGTTCATTAGCTTTCTGAAGTGCTTAGATCCTTCGGAGGTGGAAACCAAAGCACAGCCCGTGAGGAAACAATTAATCCTGTCTGCAGAGGAGGGTGGGATTAGTTTGCAGTAAATAAATGGCAGAGGTCACACACGGAACAAGTTGGACAAAGCAAAATGTTCATCCACTGAGCAATATTCACCTCGAGAGTGGAATGAAGTAGGGCGACTTGTTGGGAAAAAGCAACAGCATGTTACTGAGCAATTCCAGCCTGCCTCCCAAAGTCCTGCACACAGGGGGTGGACAAACATACCCGCAGCCTTGGGGTTGGCTTTTCAAAACTTTTAAGTGCTCAGTTTTGAAACTACTGTTCTTTTCACAGGTTTTTATGTGTAATTTATAATTTATATTGCAATAGCACCCAAAAGTGCTTTCCAGAGACTGAACACATCTATAATTCTGGCTCTAAAAAGCTTCCATTCTGGAGGGGAAAAAAAAAAAAAAATTGACCAGTATTTCCCGAATAGAATTGCCCAAAGTTTCTGTTGATGTATTTTTAACAATGCATAGTATGAAAGCTTGTCTAATATTATTCACAGGATTACAACAGGTGTTCTGAATTGGCTGGGGAGGCTATGCAGAAAGGGCAGCTGACAGCTTACTGTATATGCAGATGTAACATCTATTAGAAATATCCTCTGTGGTTTGCTTGCATGCAAGCTGAATAGATTCTCAAAACAATGCTGCTGTGAATGGAAGCCATCAGCAGAATTGCTTAAGGCTGCAAAACCCATTACTTATACAACAGTAGATGCAAGAGCAAGTGCCACAGTGCAGTAACTTGTCCTGCTTTGCTGGAGTTGTTTAGCAGTTATTAGATCAATTTATGTACATCCACATCTAATGAAGTACGAGAAAATAATTTATCTCCATGTGTATTGTTAGCTCAGTTTTTTATCCTAATATTAGCAAGCTGCATAAGCAACCTGAACTTTGTCTTTTTGTGCCTTTTTAACGCTGCTACAGTTCTTCAAGCACACAATAGGTTGTCCCATGCTCTGATTATTAGAGCCATGTCACTGTACTTTTTACAATTACATTTTAATTACAGCTGTAGAACCTATGCAAAATCATTTAATATAATGTTGTGAGCAAATAGCAGAGATGATGCGTTTAGTAGTTGATTGCCGTTAGTTTACTGATTGATTAAACATGCAGGCAGAGTCTCTGCTTTGCCTAGTAAGTCAAAGATCGTGCACACACACAGGGGTATAGGTTTTTATACTCACTGTTTCAGATGACTTAGGTTTTCAGAAGGATTAGTTGAAAAAGCAGGGAGCCTGTCACACAGAAATATGGCCAGTTTTGGTGGCTTATAAATGGCAGTGTGAATTTATTACTCAATAAAGGAAGGGACCCATCAGTGTAAAGGGTAAAAGTTGGTCAAGAAAAGTTTTGGCCTTGATTGGTGACAGCTTGTGGGTTTGAAAGCTCTGTCTTGGAAGTGGAGATAGAAAGTTATTTTAGCTATTTTCTGCTCAAAGTGCAGCATGATTTGCATGGAGAAGCCCAGGTGAAAAGCAGTGATTATTCAAGGAGGAAAGCAGTGTGGGTTTATAACAATAAAATACATTTTTTTTTTAAAAGAAGAAAGTCTGGCCAGGAGGACTATGTACTGTAAAAAAACCCAGGTTTTGTTCCACTTTTCTTAACAGAAGCTTAGACACAGTTTGGAAAAGGACTTTGCTGCTATTTATTGCCTGAAGTTACTGACCCATCTGTCTCTACCCAAACTCTTGTACAGACAGTCTTTCCTCATAATTCCGCCTTTCTCTTTTCTACTATTATTCAATATTTATATGGGAATTTTGTCTGGTAGCCAAGTCACAGGCTTATCAGATATTGCGTAAATCCTCAGCAGTTGGTAAGTGATCTGTGCAAAATTGTCAGTTTAGGGTTAAATATTGTTGAATAAATAGACCTGCTGAAAGAACAGAATCTAACAATTCATGTTTTGGGAAATAATTACTGAAGAAAGACAGCCCACAACATTGTATGTGTGCTAGAGAGAATGGTCAGAATATCTTTTAATTCAGCATTTACCCGTGAGAATTATTCCCATGAGGAACCTTGCAATAAAATCTGCTTGGTCTATGAGAATAGAAAGAAATTGAATAAAAAGACTCCATTTCCACTTGTATTTATTCAGTCTGGGAAATTCAGTGGGCCGCAGCATTAGTATCAGCAGGGGATTCCTTGCTCCTAGCGTTAAATTACTGTCATAATCGCTCAATTATTTCTTCCTTGTACTGTTTAAAATAAAAATCCATCACATTCTATGTTTTTTTTCTAACATTTATTAGGTTGAGTGTTTAGGAAAATCAATTATATTCAGTCAGGCATGAATTGATGAATGTTCTTGTAATAATTGTCAGTTGTTAAACTGAATGTACTTTCTCTTTTCACCCCTTTTCATTTCCTTCAGAGGGCAGAGGTGGCTCAGAGAGAGGCAGAGACCTTAAGGGAGCAGCTCTCGTCAGCTAACAAATCTCTCCAACTTGCTACGCAGATCCAGAAGGCACCTGATGTGGTGAGAGAAAATATTTACTGACTCTTACAGGTTTCTGACATTCCTGCAGTACAGCTCTTTCAATTTATGCTCGCAGCTATAAAAATATCTGTTTGGAGTAATATTTTAACTGAAATGGAATTGTGTTCCTTTGGGATTGCGGTTTGGTTAAACTTCTGAGGGGGTTGGTGGCTTCAGAAGACCATGGGATGGACAGAGGTTACTCTGCTTCATGATGACTGTTATGGTGATCCACATGCTGGTCCAGGTGGACACCAGCACCTCTCAAATTATTTCACGTTGGTGAGAGCATCAGCAGAGGAAAAATAAAGGCAGCAGCGCAGTATAAGAAAGCGAGCCGTCAGCACATGCCTGCCAGGAGGGCACAGCAGAGGTGTGGAGCTTCAGACCGAGGGCACCAACCTTGCCCTGAGTTGGCTCCATTAGCAGGGACCTGCTGCCTGCCCATTTCTGGATCTTGTTATTGTGGGTGTTTGGGCTCTCAGAGGAACTGGAAATCAATTCGGTATCATTCCCATTTTCACTGAATATATCTACACTGAAAATTACACCTATAAATCCACTAAAAGAAGCTTAGAAAATTGAGAAGATACCCTGTACTCCTAGAGGTTTGCTTTCTCTGTGTGTTTCTAAAGCAAACACCACTGTTTGGGGAGGGTGGTAGCGCTGACTCTGCTGATCGGACCTTGCGGGCACAGAGTGCTGTTACAGGACTCCAGCTGGTCCTGGGTTAACAGGTATCACAGATGAGCAGACAGAATATTTTGATTTTTGTTTGCCAAAGGAGAAATAGGAGTATTTAAATGTAAATATGCAATTAAGTGAAATTTAGTCTACTTCTAAGCAGCAGATTTAACAAACAAAAGAAATCATGCTCCTTATATTGCTTTTTTCTTGCAAAGCCATATACATGCTTGACACTGATATCAGAAAAAAACACAGTTGCCTTTAAAATACATTTGCAGAGAATGACTAACAAACCGTAAGTCCTCCAGTTCTGTTTGGTCGTCTATTAATACAACCCAGTATTTTCTCAGAGAAGTCAAAAGATAGACAAGCAGGCTGCAAAACAAAAAGCTTAAAAAAACCCAAAAGCCTGAATATCACTTGTAACTCTGAATTACCTGCCTCTTCCTATCTTGTGTCCTAGTCTTATCATTATTTTAACATTAGGTCTTTCTTGTATTTAATAGTACTTCTGCACTTCATTTATATTTAATATGACAACTACTGCAGGATGAAAATGATCATTATCTATCTTATTTCAGACTCTACGTTCTAGTCTCAATAGGCACAAGCAGCAGATGATTATACAACTTGTGATGTTTCATGCAAGCAAATTAGAGGTTTTTTTCAAGTTAAAAGTATAATTCAGTGTAATAGGAGAGCGTTGTTAACTGCTGTTCGTACATGTAGCTTTCTGTGAGATACAATGGTATGTAGTCACTGAGAATCAAGCTAAGTGTTTAGAAGATATGGAAAAGGTACGTTGTTGTGCCTGTATTTTCCAGAAAAGAGGGTATGGAGTGTATTTCAATCTGCTGCAGTGTCATCTTGAATTGTAAGGAAAGTGCTTGGGTGACAGAATCGGTGGGTTGAATTTTCAGCTCTTTCGCTGCAGGATCTTTGGTATAATGCTTATGATCATTGTCTCTCTCTTGGTAAATGGATTCTTTCCTACTTCGCTGGTGTTTTCTGAGGAAGAGCCATTAACCTTTGTAAACACATTTTAGGCTTTTAATGCAACGTGCATTCATTATTGGTCTGCCTCGTGCTCCCCAGATCTGCTCAAGTATTTCCTTATGTTCTTCATGGAAGAGAGGTTCGGAGCTCTCCAGTGCATTATAGCTATTAATCCCTTAACACAAAAGGAGACAAAAGAGATGGTACAATTAGTCTGTATTATCTTTTCAGAATAGATCTACCTTCTTCTTAACTGCTCTGTCCTCTCTTATTTCTTGTCCCACTGGAAAGTCAGTCGAGTGAGGAAGTTTCAGACTTGAGGACAGATATTTCAGCAGTGGGAAACTGGAAGAAGAAAGATCCTGATTTAGGAAAGGGAATTTCTGAAAGTGAAGGCCAAAGGGAGAATGGCCTTGTCTTACAGCTGTCACGTCTATCTTCATCCCCATGGAGAGAGGCTTTAGTAGCTAGCAATAATGTTAACCGAACAATTTTCATGCAAGGAGCAAGTTCATTGGAAGTAACAGTTTGGGGCAATTTTTGACAATTTTGCCTGAAACATGCAGCATGCATACAAAGAGCCAAAGGCACATGACTCTGCTGTTCCCGATTAAGAAATTCTGCTCCATTACTTCAGAATATTTTATCTGATTAGTATTTTGTAAGCACAGATTGTCATACTTGTCAAAGCATTTGGACTATTAATAATAAATAGAACTAAATAGAATTCTTTGACTTTAATGGCTGCATCTTTCCAGTGCAGTTATGAAACAGGGACATTTATTCTCTCCATTATCCCTATTTTACCAAAGTATTGTCCTGGGGAGTAAAAATGGTCATCTTCCAGATGCATGCAGTCTGTCATGGGAGTCCCAGATTTAGAAATTGTTTCTGTCTCTCATGCCACCTGATGCCATGCTTTGTCCTTACCTAGCTGCCCTGAATTCAGGCTTGTTGCCTTTTTTTTATTTATGTGGTCTAATACTTTTTTTTTCACATCAGGAGCAGGCCATCGAGGTGCTAACACGGTCCAGCTTGGAAGTAGAACTGGCTGCGAAGGAGCGGGAAATCGCCCAGCTTGTAGAAGATGTCCAGAGACTCCAGGGCAGCCTCACCAAGCTGCGGGAGAACTCCAGCAGCCAAATCTCACAGCTGGAGCAGCAGCTGACCGCCAAGAACAGCACACTTAAAGTAAGGCTCGGTTCTGTGCTCAGCAGCTTTCGAAGGATATAACTGATGTACCAGTACTGGGGTTTAGGGATGTAAGTTTTCTGTGGTTCTGAGAGGCGCCATAAAGCCATTGACTTCATGAGGAAGCTGTTGAATTCTGGTTTCTGTGACATTTTGTACTCAGGAATCACAGTTTTGGTGAAATTTAATTTACCTAGTTCTCAGTGCTTTGAAATTTGTTTAGGAGGACATGGCTACCTTTAGAATTAAAACCATCAACAAAACCCAACATATGTTTACCACAGATATGTAGTGAAATAGCTGAACTGAAAAGGCACAGAAAATCCTTCTTAGGTTTTAAAACTATTAATTCCCATTCTGGTGATTGGTATTGCAGGTTTGCCAGGCATGTTTATTGTGCCGTAGTCTGTCTTGGAATTTACCTGCTACCCCCTCCAGTTCTCTCCACTGGAAAAGGGAAGTATATCATTCAGAGCATAAAACCAAGTAAATTCAAAATGCAGAGAGGCTTTTTAGCCTTCATAACCATTCCGTTGGTTTTTTTAACTGTGTATTTGCTGCACAGTAATTTCCATTCCTAAGTAGTGGTCCAGTCCTATATTCATCTGCATACCAGTAGCACTGCAGTGAAACTAGAAGAAACATCTAACAATTTTGTGAGTGACCCTTTTACCTTTTGCTTCAGCAGCTTTACTTTCTTTGTGCACTAGCCCCCACAGTTCTGATCTATCAAGTAAGCATGAGAAATGTTGCCTGACAGGTGTTATGAATCAGATTCCTGTAACTCCTGTCTCTTTCATTGTTCTACCAACTATGAGCTTCAAAGTGTAAACAAGATAAATTTATCTATTCCATTAAAGACTTCATAGTTTTGTAGGGTTTATAGTCTGAGAGTTTTTTAAAAGCAGGAGGCTGATAGTACCCACTTAGCTCTGACTGTGGCGTGGGTTGCTTTCCTCTATCAGAATGATTTAACGTTCAATTGAAACTCTTACAAATTGTTCTAATTCTGACATTTTTTAGTGGTTACTAGTTTTGCTCTGGTGTAACATAATTTATGTGGAGAAATGTCTGTTAGGGATGAAAGCCCAAGTGTTGCGTTCGGTGTGCTTTCTGCATGTTTTAAGACAGCCTTGCAGAATTTTTATGAAAATTCAGTAGAGCAAAGGAAACCTCTTAGGTTCCTATATTGACAGTATCAGTCTCTGCCCATCTGTCACCATGTGGGCACCACTCTTAATGAGGGAGGAAGGAGCTGGCATGGCTTTGAGGGTCACATTTTCCTGGTTACACTCATGTTAGAGGTTTTTAAAATTTTTTTCATAAAGCCTGATAGAAAATATCTTGAGTCCCTGCACTTGACAGATTTTCTTGGAATAAAGCATGTTCCTGGTGAGGTCAGTATTAGTTTAGCCATTAACTTCAAAGGGAATAGGATCATAGAAATGACAGAGCAAGTCTTTGATTTTCATTTCAGTAATCTCCTTCCATTTTCTCATAGGCTTGCCTGGCTAATGCTCTGTATTTAGGTTCCTGTTGATAGTGTCTGATGCAGTGACTCTATTGATAAAGTTTTAGTCATTTCAACCCTCTTTAACCTTATTTGTTGCACTACAAAAATATTTCAGAATACATACTTTTACCCCAAAGTGCTGGGAAAACCTGTTCCTGAGATCTGCTGTACAAAGAACCAAATCTCAGTGGTGATGTGTTGATCTCATGTTTGATTATAGAGGAATTGCTTCTAAAATAACTGAGATTGTAATGGTTGCCTCCACAAAAAATGAATCACAGTTTCACAAATTAAAGCAATGTTCTCAGACCATATCTTGGGGGAATTCTTTAATACTCTATGACTTAATGAAACAATACAGAAATACTTTCAAACTTATTGCTTCTTTATCTTCATCTGATCTAATAATCAAAACATGTCCTCTAGTAACAAGACTTTTCTAACTATAATTATATTAACTGTTTGTTGCTGGGAGTTAGAGCTTCCCTGCTACCCAGTTAAAGTACGAGGTAGCAAAAAGATACATCAAAAAACCTGGGTTAATTAAATACAGGCTTTTTAGTTTATCACTCTAAACTAAACTACAACATTAGTCTAATGGGTTTTTTAAATGTTTTACGCCCTTTAATACAGCTCATGCTGTTTACCTAAGATGCTTTAGTTAATAGTACAGTAACGATTTTTTATATTTAAATAACGCTAGTGGACCCAAGCTATGCACGCTCTAACATGGGTTCGTTCACGCAATAAATGCAAGGTGATTTCTTAACGTGGAATATTTGCAAATTTAGCATGCAGAAATGCCACCGGTCCATTCCTTCTGTCCTCTGGCTCCCTGCTTTTTTGTGTGTTGGAGGATGCTAGAATATATTTTTTCTGAATTAACCAGGTTGATATTTAGTGTAATATATTAGTTCCTCCAGATTGTCTCACAGCTTGAACCTTTGTTATACCATGTTCTGTGAATTTTACTGGGTTCTTTGAGACAATTACCATACTAATACATTTTAAAACAGTCATTGACTGGGAAGATGCCAAGTGCCTAAACAGTCTGCTTATATACAGGCATTGCATTCTCAGTTGTTAGTTTATATTGTTTAGTAAAGTATACATTTAAGTGCAGATTTTCCATGGCAACAATCTCTGTATTAGGTACTTGGGAATGATGGATGTATGTGGTTTTTATACAATTCAAAGTAAAATATTGCTGGTTGCCATACTGCTATAACAACATAGAAGTACCTGAGAGTCCAAAACAGCTCCATTTTGTCAACATCTCTCTTTTTTTCTTTTCTTTTTTTTTTTTCCCTTCTTTTCCTAACTGTGTTTTGTACCTAAAATTTCCAGAAATATTTTCAGGGTATAGTATATCTCTAGACAGGATTACATTTAATATAGATTGCATTAAAATGGGAATCATTAGCTTTCCTGTATTTTGTATCTGTTTCTACAAAAGGCTTTTTTCTTAGCATATCCTTGCTAAGTAACTAATATATTAATCCAGGATACTGTTTGGCTTAAATTTATTCCTATACTTCTTACACTGAGGACTAACGTAAATAACCAGTTATTCCTACTGTAAAAGCTAATCTGCTGTAGACCCAAAAGCATTACAAGTCACAGAGTTAAGGAAGAGAAGAATTGCAGTGTATCTTTGCTTTAAGCTGTAGAGCAGCAAAAAGAAGTTAGAAACAGCTGGCAGAGTGACATGGCCAAGGAGAGCTGAAAGATGTTGTGTGGTGTTCAACAGGGTCCTCCCATTGCCTGCATCGAGGTTGGAAGCTGTCAGTCATGACGCTGTCTCCTCCCCAGTACCTAGGCTCTCAGGCTCACTGGTTTTGTTTAAAGATCCCTCTCCAATCTCACTGAGCCTGATCCAGTCCATGAAGAAGTCGGACTCCTTGTTAAAATCACTGTTTCGCTCACTACTGGAGCTTGAAAAGCTGCTTGAACTTGTGGCATGTTGTAGCTGGCCCTCCTTAAAACTTGAGAACTGAAGTGACACCTCGGGCCCTGGGATTACGTAGGACATTTGCATAATGAGATTTCAACACATGTTGAAGGTTATCAAAACCTCAAACATCTTTAATATTTGTAGGATTTTCCTGGTTACATCAGTATAGGGTTTTTCAGCAAGGTCAAAACACTTTCTGCTGTATAAAGGAAAGTCAGTACTCCCTGTAATTCCAGTTAGTAACTGGAATTTAGTAAGGCAGGACATGTCAGAAGAAATGACTAAAACTTGCCCTGTATTTATTCCAGGTAAAAAAAAATTGTTTTAGCTGAAACAGACATGTGGGGTTTTTTCTTTTTAACACAATCCAAATGACTGCACAAGTTAGTGATGGCTAAGGATGCTAATACACAAGACCTTTTAAGAGGCTGCTCATTTCATCAGTGTCCCACAGAGTGCAAATTCCACACCTAACAACAGTTTCTGCTTTCCTGCAACAACCGGTGGTGGTGATCCATTAGGAGCTGCTTGCTGAGCAGCTGCCAGAGCAGGGCCCGTGTATTACTGCTGGGAGATGCCTCTTGTCAGCAGTAACTAAGGAGTGTGGATTATGGTATCAAAAAGCAGGAACAGGAGTTTAAGGGGGCTGTATATTGATAACGTGGATGTCCACTTTGTCACTGCTGTTAGTATACGTGCTAATGGCAAAGCAGAAATGTCAGCAGTACGTAAGTGGAAGGGACATGATAGGAAATCCTTTAAAAGATGACAGAATAGCTGGAAGTCCATCAAAGCCCTTCTTCTCCTGAAGAAGCCTCATTTAAATTCTTAAAATGTCTCAGGTGATGGACTCGCTGATCTGTGGGTGCTGTGTTACATGGTGTTCAGGTTTGCAGCTTGTACCCCCTGAATAGCTTTGAAGTGGGTGATACCTACACACTGATTTACTTGGGAAGACAGCGTGATTAAGAGATTCCCACTTCTAAATGCTCATCTGTCCCAGCCCTGCCATTGATACACCCGTGCTGGCACAGAACTTTATGGGACTGCATTTTAAACAGGTTTTCTAAAATTATCCATGTTCACAGCAGCCCTTCCCTGCCCTCCTGCATTGAGTGAGCAGCCCAGGGGTGGGTTTGGGATCTTCCTGAATTCACTTCTCCACTGAACATAAAGCCCTGTTTTTCTTTTTCATGTGATATATTCCTTTCCTTTTCAAAGTAGGTACTCTGTCTTTGAGGGTGGTACGTCCTTGTGTTATTTCTGTTTCCTGTGACCTTTGGGATTCTGTGCCAGTTTTAACACCAAAAATTAAATGATGCAGAGCTAGCCTCAACTTATCCATGAAAGTTACAGACCAGTAAGTTCTGTTCTTTCTTTGCTTCGATCAGGTGTGCCTGTACTAAGCAAAGAAATTATTAGTGGGAAATTAATGTGGCTTCTGCAAGCAACATAACGGCATCAATTATGTATCACTATGTTTTAGGCCTCCTGAAGCATTTATCCTGTAGTGATGAGCACTATTGTTGGGAGCAGGGGCTCTTGGGTAAGGTCCAAATGTGTGGCATTGCGTTATGGATTGTGTTAGGAAATTTGTTTCAACGTTTGCGGCATCTTCACACCAAAGAGAAGCCATTGAGACTGCCCCAGGTCAGGTAGACCTGAGCAAAAAGACCTACTGAGTTGGTCTCAATGCTTCATCTCTGGTGTGTAATCCTATTAGTTATTGCAATAAGTAATGCTTGTAAAACGACTTGGTACAGCTGTTTTGTTTGGGCATGAGGCATTGTAGAAGTCTTAAAAGCCTAAGGCATTCCAGTCAACAACAGCTTCTTCAGTCTTTTCTTTTTTTTCATGTAGATAAGGTTACCAAGAACTGTCTTATTAAGAATACAGTATGTGCCAAAGCATCCTGCTTGTTTACTCAATTCATCAGTTTCGTAAAAATTTCAGCTGCCCCATTTTTAATACTTTCTTCCCCGATCTCTTTATTGAACACATGACAGTGACATTGCAAACAGCCAAATTGGAACCTACTGAATCCTGTAATGCTTGGCACTCTGTAAACAAAGGAAAAGTGAGGTATAATTGTGTTTACGTTGAATTGGTTATAGTTTGTTTTCTAATATATGTAAATTAGGTATGAGTCATTAACCCTCACTTGTGCACTGCTGTATATATGGAATAATTTAAAGATGATTTTGAAAGCCTGCAGAAAAAAATCTAAATAATTAAATCCATGTTCTTTCTTTTAAAGCAACTGGAAGAAAAACTGAAAGGACAGGCTGATTATGAAGAGGTTAAGAAAGAATTAAAGTAAGTGTTAAATGCTTACATAATTTTTTCACAAACTCCAGTTTAACAATGCTTGTTAAATGAAGCCACAAATCTGTGTTCTTGGAACAATAAAGAATTCAGTCAAAACCACAAAGTCGAGGAAATCGGGAATATTGACAGAAATTACATCCAGAACCAGTGCAACTGCTGTATCTGAGAGTGCTCCTTTTTGTTGCGGCACAGTATCACAATAGCACATAATACAAGTGTCAGTGAAGAAAAGACACTAAAACTATTCTTCACCAAGGGTAAAAAGTTGGAAAAGCTGTGATATTTTAGGTGGACTGCTCTTTAAAAATCCCCAGCCAACAGCCAAATGTAATGTGGACCAAGAATTTAATGCAGGGCCTTTGGCCATAATACCTTTTCTATGCTTTAGCCAGCCAGTGTTCAGCACTTAACATTTTAATGCTGTGCTTGTTTCACTGTGTATTTTTGCTACTATATTGTGGTTTTAAACTAAAGCCACAAACAGCCTCTTCCTATTTCAAGAGATTTTTTTAAGAGACTTAGAAGAGCTTCATTTTAAACTATAACAAGATAAGCTGTCAGGTTCAGAAGAGAAGGTTTTTTTCTGGAAATATGTTTAGTGTCAAGGTTTAAATAACTGCAAGAAACTCTATCTCTTCTTTCATCATTCTGGCATTTTTGTGTGTATTTTAAGAAGACTGAAAAAATGTTACTTTGTTTAATGAGGTTTTTCAGATGAGGCTGGTAGTCATGTGCTTTTGTTTACACGTCCCTGGAGAACACGGAAAGCAGGTTTGGTTTTGCAAGCCCAATGACTGCCCAGCCCCTGGTGCTATTATATTCAAGGCACGCTGCTGTGGTTCTGGTTCACTGCCAGCTGCAGCACACCCTGATGTAGGTATGTAGTTTCAGTCAAGTGAAATGAATTGGCCATTTCTTTGGTCAATATACCTGAATATTAACTGGTCTCAAAAAAGTATCATCGTTTTAGTGATACAGGCAAATATGTCCACATACTCTCCTGAGTTAAGGAAACTCAGCTTCAGATTTCAGACAGTTTATGCCCTCATGTGTAAAGTAATAAATGGGAATTAGTTCACAACCTCCCAATTTGCTCCATGAGTTACTAAATGTGAATGTGCTGAAACAGCAAATGAGTTTTAAATCCTACCTGCTTTAATGCCTTTACTTTAGATACAAAACTCATTTAGATCACTGTATTTCTGGCAGTAATGCGCTTTTTTTTCTCCCTCTCTTTTTTACAACACTGGCTTGCATGAGGGCAGGGATGGGACTGCAGATGAGCAGTCCAGGGGAAGCCGTGACACAGGAGTGTTCATATGGTGCTTCTGTCTGTTCCTGTTACTTCAAGATGAGCCTGCAGGGAAATAGATGAGAAAATATCCTAGAAGTGGCCCTTGTGAGGTGCCAGTAAATTAAGTTTGTTGTCCTGGCTGTTACAGCTTTTATATCCCCTAATTTGTGGGCAACATTTTTTTTATCTGGGCAGGCTGACTTTGGAGGGACAGCCATTAGGTTGTAGGTGGCCTGGCATCCATATACCATCCTGCTGGATGGTGCGGGGTTTTAAGAACCTCTGTGAGAGCACTGAAAATGTTTGCAATGCTGCATCATCACAGCAGCTCATTCACGTCGCCCTCTCTGCTCCTATCTGGTCCAAAAGATGTGCCAAAATCTAAATGTACATCACCTGAGACCAGCAGTCTGATCTGAAGTGAAACTATGAAAAGTCTATTGCTGCGAATCTGGTATCGCTCACACTGAATCCTACTATGCCTTTGTGCCCTGAAACACTGACAAAAATGAACTCCTCATAATGGGCACACACACCAAGAGAAAACACACCTTGTCTGTAAGGAAGAAAGATGTTGTGGTAAAGAAAAGGTAAACTGTGTGGATTGAGCTAAGGACAGTTTAATGGGACAACACAAGGCGAGAAGACAAAAATAATAATACTAAAAGAACAATATGATAAAACAACTGATGCACAAGGCAGTTGCTCACCACCTGGAACCCAATTTTCAGCCCCTTCCTGAGCCACGATCCCTCCTCCCCCCAGTTTATATACTAAGCATGATATCCTGTGGTGTGGGATATCCCCTTGGCTGGTTCGGGTCAGCTGTCCCAGCTGTGCCCCCTCACAGCTTCATGTGAAAATTAACCCTATCCCCGCTGAACCAAGGACAAAAGAGTAAACTTCTCAGTTGTTCTGGCACTGATGTATCTTCCTCAATCCTCCCAAGGATCTTTGAGGCATTCGAGGCTGAGGGATCTCAATATCAGCCAACTTCTAACCATGGAGGAACTTAACTGGGTCCACATCAGGATCTGGGATGGGAGGGTTCCTTTCTTTCTTCATTGGCTTTTGTGCCAAATTGCTTTTAAACCTGTTTTTGAGATCTGAGAGCTCTGTGTGTCCTTTCAGTTCCCTCTCGAGTAATACAACAGTGCTAACCCTCCTGCCTTTGCAGTCAGGATCATACGAACAGAAAGTTGAGCTGTCCCAGTGCATGCTTTGCTTTAGAATAAGATCTTTGAAGTCGTCTTAGATGTGCAGATTCAAGTCACAAGATCATTCCTTTAAAAAGCAGATAACTGATCTTGAGCAGCAGATTGAGTTGAGATCTCATGGGCAAAGATATTCCTGGAAACCAAAGGGGAAAGATTTTGCTTCCTCATATTCCTGAGGATAATGTCTCTTTTGTGACACATTTGGAGAGTCATTTCTGACATGTTTAAATTTTAGAGTTGTTGAAAAAATGAACCTGCTGCAGTGAATATTCCTTCAAGGGCAATTCAAGATACCATCAACCTGGGTTTTAGTGTATTTTGGATTCTAGGTGTATAGGAAATTACCTGTGAAATTGCCAGAAGGCTATTTCAGGTAATAAAGAATCTACTTGATGTGGGTGGAGGTCAGTAAGTTTCCAGCTGAGGTTTGAATATGCATGCCTGCTCCAAGCTTGCTGAAAAATTCAGCTGCTGAAGGTTCGGGATCCTTTCTGAAGGTCCCAGCTGGCAGCAGGCGCTCAGAACCAAAGTGCATTGGTAGAGCAGCCTGTGCACATGGAGGGCACAACAGGATCCAGGCTTTAAAGCCAAACTTCTGGTACCAATAACCCAATATACACACTAAATACATTCAGGCTTACTTTGCACCTGCGCCTGGTTTCAGTCAGGTTCTGTAGGCAGCAGGGCAGTGGTCAGAGCACGTCACGCCTGCTTCTTCCAGAGCGTGCAGCCTCCTCTGGGTTAGTCTCATCTGGAAGGAAGGTGGGTGGTATGCTCCAGGACTGCTCTGCATGGCAAACCCAAGTGTGGTAAGTGGGGTTACTGGGACACCTACGTCACAAGTGTCCTGCTGATCTGAACTGAAACGGCAGAAACACCTCTGATTTGCCATGGGAAGTTTTCCACGTGATTATTTGCTGTTACAAGTTGTTTTTCTTAAAATTCAGATGGGTCTCCTTCTCTGACCATCATGAGGACATACATTACTACTTGCTGTCCTTTCAGAGGCCGTACTCTGCAGAATCCATGGGAGGATGAGAACAGTTACCTACCAGTGGCTGGGGTTTTCCCTAGATGAGTCTCCATGTATTTATCTCCCACAGGACCTTGGAGTCCTGGTAAACAGAGCTGTGCCCCTTTGAGGTGTCCCAAGAAACACTTGCTTTCAGCAGTGATTAGCAACCTGAGTAAACATGCCTGTGATGTCAGTATAACATCAGGATCTCTAAGAACTCAAGCTGTTAATGTGTTATCTCTGTCCTTGACTGGCACGAACTCCATTAATAGCAGAAAAGAGGCACTTCTGTATGTGGGTGAGCTGTTGTGCCCACATAAAGCGGAGTCTTAACAGCATTACTTTTTGTACTTGTGTATTGGATGATAGCTCTACCCTACAGCAATTTCTGCTGGCAAGAGGTGTCATCCAGCGATGCTCTGTGATGAAACTGATGGCCAGAATTTTGTGATTTTATTAATAATTATTAATAAAAGGAGTGCCTGTCAGAATTAACACTGTATGCGATGAGTGTGTACAGTTGCAAAATGCGTGAGGCTTCTGTCTCAGAATGACTTTTTTCTTGGATTTGCTATGACTTCGAGTTATCTTGAATGAGTCACGGAGACCACCGATTTCCAGGGCATCTAATTCTGGATTAATGCACAGAGAGATTTATAGAGGAGCTGGACGCCACATGGTCTGAGGCAGTTCATGAGTTCTGGGTGCCTGGCTGCCTCCCAGTGGCATCCAGGACTAGTCCCTATGTCTTAATACTGGCGTTCTGCTTTTTTTGACTCAGTTTCCACATTTCATACATGATTAAACGTACTCTCCCTGCCTCACAAAGTTCCTGGTGCTTTATACATGAAAAATGCTGTATAAACACTATCTATATCTGTTTATGTATTTTTCTTCAACAAATGAAAGTCATCTTTGTACAATGAGAAGCTCAAATCATTTATTGCTTCAGTCTGAGGAAGTTAACATCCTGCCTGCAGCAGGCCTATTTAAAAAAATTTATAAGACAAAGCACAGTAATAAGTTTGTATTCCTGTAAGATTCTCGTTTGCGAGACAATACAACTCGTAACTGAAAGACTTTGAAGGGACACGTCCTTTGACCGCACAGTATTTTTATAAAATATTGACAATGAGACTATCAGATTCTTCTCTTAATGTACTTATAAATATTTGGATCTTTCATATTTCTTAAGAAATATTGTGCCATTTTGTCTTCCCTTTGCCATAGAACTAGGAGGTTATTAAAATGAAAAACTGCCTTTTAGCCTGTAGTGTCTTGGTCAGGAAGATTATTTGTGTATATTTTTCTTGCTATGTGAGCTGGTGTATATTATATAAAGGACTGTAAATGTGGTGGTGATTCCCCTGTTTTGTTGCTTTGCTACAACTTTTTCATTCCCTTCAAGCTTCACAGATAAATTTATATCACTTGTGACAGATTAAAATGTTATATCCTTATTAACCTTTAGATTTACGCTTTAAACTGGCCTGGTGGGATTGCATATGGAATGATTTAGATGACGCTCAAGAAAATTTTCTTATCCAATAACTAGTTTGAACAGTTATTCTGTATTCATTATGAGACTGTTACTGCAAGGAAAGTTGTTATCACTTGTAGTGCTGCTGGAGAGTAGGAGATGATAACGTTAATGCTCATTAGTGGAACTGTTGTGAAAAGAAGAAATAGAAAATAATTTTTTTTTCTGCCTTTCACAGTATATTGAAATCCATGGAGTTTGCACCGTCTGAAAGCTCTGGTGCGCAGGTACTGAACCTACTTTTGTTTTCTTACTGACTTCAGCAGTTCAGTTAATTAAGAAAAATTGTGTCTTACAATTCATTAGTGTTGGCATGGACAATTTCCAGTTGATGTTGAGACATACGGGTTGATCATTGTTTTCCTGATGTTTTCTGATGTAAAAAGCTGAACTGAACATTTTTTGCCTGTTAATTTCTTTTAAGTGGTCAAGGACAAAGAATGACGTTTCAGCTGTGCTGGAGTGGATAACCATAGTGTTGTGAAGTTGAGTCTTTTAAAGATACTAGGAGTTGGTGTGTAGCTACGCTGAGATTTGCATGTTTCCTGTAGTGACAGTACGCTGAGCAAGGATTTTAGTATTTTTAAATCTTTGTTAGCCTTGAAAATAATGTTCACAAAAGAAAACAAACCTTTGTGTACTGAGAAAGTAGGAGAAAGGTCTACTATTCCAGCAAGTTAATCTCACTTGTTTAAAGGCTTTGAATTAAATTCCTGCTTCTGAAATCTGAAATGAATATCAATATAGTGGGATTAATTTTCAGTATGTTTTTTTAATGATCAAGGGTTAGATATTTAATGGAAGGTAAATGGCAGGTTTCTGTGACTCATTTTATTTTTGAACAAACTGTTCACGTTGAAACAGCATTTGAAGGAAATGCTTAACTTGGGTCAGTTGACCTAGAAGAAATAATATAATCTTAACTCCTATTGTAGTCAGATTAAAAGAAGTCTACAGCTTTTAAATTGAAAGCATGCCAGTATCATTTTAAAATAAGTAGGATTAAGGAAATGTTCCATTACACATTCCAAAATAATGCAGAATTGATGAGTGATTTACAGTTGAAATTAAACAGTGAATCTCTTCTATGGCTCACGTAGGAGCACTGAGTGATTCCTGCAAATAGATGCATGGTGAATTCCCTAGCTGTGTTCATAGCAGAGATGAGCACTTGTTTTTTTCTTCTGAAATCCTTTTTAGTGCCTGAGTGAGACGCTTAATGCTTTTAGAAACAAACCTCCCACTTTGATTTTCTTTAGGATGCATCTAAACCGCTGGAGGTGCTGCTGCTGGAGAAGAACCGCTCCTTGCAGTCTGAGAATGCCACGCTGCGTATCACAAATAGTGACCTGAGTGGTAGGTTGACACGATTTTCGGCTATTCTGGTTTGTTTGCTGTCTTGTAAGGGAGGGAGGGCTGAGTGAGAGATGAATGTCTGAGCTCATGCATGGCAGGAAGATTAAGAGGCAACAAGAACACTGAATAACGTTTGATTTTTGCAGTTTTATAGGCTGGATAATAAAATAAAACTTGGAGACCTCAGAGAGTCTTTAAAGGTTAGGAAAGAGGCATTACAGGATGTTCCAAGTGGTAGCGTTTAAGGCTGTCTTCTGTTTTGGGAAGAAATTCATCCATGGCACCAGAAGTCTCTTCCCCCACACACAATGTTATGCAAAATGTTTGCATGTAGAACACAGTAATCTTCCTGTCTGATACACTTAGATATACTACCGGCAGGTCAGCTTGGAAAAACAAAATACTTTCTTTTTAGCGAAGTGTGTTTGCCGTTTAGCTTTCCTAATGTGGGCTTTTTACATCTTGTGTGCACATATTTTAAATGGCAAGTCATGGAATTTCCAGATACTTGAATGCTTATGGTTTTTGCAGCTGGAAGAAAGTTAAAAGTTGCCACTGGCCCTGGGATTACTGAATTCTGAAGTGTTTTATGACTTTAACTGAGTGATCTTGGTGCATCCACCTAATGGTGATTCCTTTATTCAAATTGGTTTGTTCCAAAATGTAAATGTTTGCTGCATTTGGGTTCAGTCAGGTCCAATGAGTAATGTCTTGAATGAGAGACAACAAAGAGACTTGCTGTCTGTAACTGCATTTATTTTAAATGTATAACTGCACTTCATGTAATTGTTCTAGTTTTAATGTTTGTAAGGGGGATTCTCCAGGCTGCAACATACAAGAAAGGTGCAAACATGAAATGCATGTTGTTTGTTTTGGGGGCCTTGTTTGGCTTATTAAAATTTTGATTATGGAAAAAAAAAACAAATGAAAACAAACCAAAACCAAAATGAAAACAAAAATCCCACCGCCACTTCATTGGCCCTTGTAAATCTGCACTTTTTCCCTTTGCGGGGCAAACTTTGCATTTTTTTATCTTGGTTTTTCCCTCTTTGATCCCCCATAATGCATTATGTTTGACCTTCCTTGTAGGGTCAGCCAGGAGAAAAGGGAAAGACCAGCCTGAGAGTCAGCGTCCTGCAACCTTGCCGGCCTCCCCTCCTTCTCAGTTGCTCCGCAACGCGGGGGAGCAGGCTTCCAATACTAATGGTACACACCAGTTCTCACCAACGGGTTTAAGTCAAGACTTTTTCAGCTCATCCCTGGCGAGCCCCAGCTTACCCCTGGCCTCCACAGGAAAATTTGCACTAAACTCTCTCCTCCAGCGACAGCTAATGCAGTCCTTCTACTCCAAGGCAATGCAGGAAGCAGGAAGCACAAGCATGATTTTTTCAACAGGTCCTTACAGCACAAACTCCATATCTTCCCAAAGTCCATTACAACAAAGTCCGGACGTAAATGGCATGGCCCCGTCTCCCAGCCAGTCAGAAAGTGCTGGGAGCATCTCTGAAGGCGAGGAGATAGACACAGCTGAAATTGCACGTCAGGTGAAAGAGCAATTGATCAAGCACAATATTGGACAGCGGATATTTGGACATTATGTGCTGGGACTGTCGCAAGGGTCTGTGAGTGAGATACTAGCCCGGCCAAAGCCATGGAATAAACTGACTGTGAGAGGCAAGGAGCCATTTCATAAGATGAAGCAGTTCCTCTCGGACGAGCAGAACATCTTGGCTCTTCGCAGCATCCAGGGTAGACAAAGAGGTAAGCGCTTGCCGGCCGAGGGTCTTGCCCTATTTTCCTGTTAGCTACAAAGTTAAAAATTGGAAGCTTCCCTGTATGGGGCCATTTGTGCATTGCTGCTGTTTTCACCTGCATCAGATGTCAGGTACAGAAAGTACAGCTTTCTAACTCTGCTTTTCAGCACTCAAGCAGGTTAGTATCTTTGCTTATGCTTTTTTTGCCGCTGACTTGTGTTTGTCAGCAGGAGCAAGCAGCAGGGACACTTACAACCCTCACTTCCCAATAGGTCCATGTCAGAGCTAACTGCAGAGTGAAAAGGGTCAGTAGCTACTAAGGGTATCAGCCCTCAGAAATACTTGAAAATTCTTTGGGGAGTTGTTTATTGAGACCAGACTTCTGTTGTGTCTTGTGTGTTTTTTATTTTTTTTCCCAAAGTGTTTTGACAGAAAGTCTTAGGTGATGCATGAGATGAGTAATTAAAAAACAATGCTAATTTAAAGCAGCTTTGCATATTTAAGGCAGTGATTTTAAGAAATAACATGCATTTCACTGTGATTCATCATAAGTGAAGACTGAGTTTTACATTTAGGGAAACTGAGGAGTAAGTTGTTTACAGTCAAGAAATACTGGAAAGGACAGGCAGGGTTTTCCTAGTTTTTGTTTAATTGAAAGTGCACAGTGTTACATTTGTAATCTGTTCTTCCTTTTGATGATTGTACTTGAGGGGATTATCTGCCCATCTTTAACCTCTTCATTTTTGGTATCTCTAGACATTTATTTATATCTGTCTAATCTCCTTTCCGAACGTAGCTGTAATCTTTATTAACAAATCAGCCAGCCTTGCTTCTTCCAAAGTAGCCAGCTCCTCCAGCGCTCAGACAAAGGCTCGAGGGGGCGAGGACAGCTCAAACCCTCATTCAGAGACAGGCTGCTAGCTTCTCATGTCACACAGCCCATGATGTCAGAGCAACCATCCCCTGATTGTTTTGTTCTTACCAAACTTGTTTTTCAACAGAGAATCCAGGCCAGAACCTGAACAGACTATTTCAGGAAGTACCGAAACGAAGAAATGGGTCTGAAGGTACGTCACAGGCAGGTGTTTTTCTTTGCAGTCAATACCTAGGAAGTGGAGTGTGCTTTAGCTGTGTGTTTCCTTAAAACTGTGCAGTTTGATTCTGGCCTGGAATCTGATAGAAAAACAGACAGTAAGTATAAAACAAACCATGGGTTAGACGAACACCTTGCTTTTTCTAATTCTGCTGCTGCTGTACTAACGCAACCCTGTTTGAATACTTTTTCCACTCCCAACCTCACTGCTATGCAGATAAAAAGAGATAAGTGATAGAAGTGGCTTTATAAAATCATCAGATCTATTGAAATGCTCTCTTTGCTATTTTTGTGATTTTGGAGGGAGAAAGTTGCAAATTACATATAATCCAACATCAATCACATACTACTTCTGCTCTAGATTTACTTCTCATGGGGCTTATGTTGACAAATGCACTTCAATATGCTGTTAAATTAGTGTGATACTTCAGTATGGTGTATGAAAAAGACAAGAAGATAAGTGAATGTCAGATCGATAAATTATCACTGAACAGGAAGTATGAACATTTTTCTTTATTATAGATTAGTTGCAGGATTTTTCTTTTAGCAAGACAAGAGGAAGAAAAAAAACCCAACATGTACTTTGAAACTCTGTATTTAGTTTGACTTCAGTCAGAAATTATCTAGCTCACTTACAGGTTATAATCTCATAATGAAAAATGCAGTTAAGTGCAATAGCATTCACAGTCATCGTTTTCCCTCCTTTTCCCCTTAGTGATTAAATAAACCAAACCAAAACCATACAGCCAAATAGTAGCTCTTAGCTGGAGAGTACTTCAAATGGTATCTGCTTTTAAATGACTGTTTCTCTTAATACATTAACCTCTAGAAAGTTAAAAAAAAAATTTGTATCTAGTTACTTTTTAGTTCTGTTTTGGGCTGAATGTACACTCATCCTACTTTGCCTAGCAGCTGATGCAATTTTTAAGGTGATTCCTGATCTTATGGTTTTACCTTGTTCTTTTTCCCTCTGGTTCTTTTCCCTTCTGTTTCTTCTCCCCCTACAAAAAAAAAAAAAAAAAAAAAAAAAAAAAAAAAAAAAAAAAAAAAAAAAAAAAAAAAAGGGAAAAAATAGACCTGTATATATTATCCCGGTAAAGGAATGTATGACCACCTATTTCTTCCTCTGATTATGTTCAGTGTTCTCATCATTGCAGTGCAGCTAGCAGGCAGTGTTTTCACAATGATATTTTTCTTTTATTATGTTAAGTATGTTCTTGGTGTTATAAATGTTGGTAAAGGTCCTGTATAAACTTTTGTCAGGTCACGCTGGCGGTATATCAGTATATGCTGTCTGTGTTCATAAAACAACCAAACAAATAAAAGTTTTCCTGGTGTCATTAGTTTTGTTTTCCTCTTCAGGTAATATAACCACAAGAATCCGAACCACAGAGACTGGCTCTGATGAAGCCATCAAATCCATTCTCGAACAAGCCAAAAGGGAGCTGCAAGTACAGAAAACAGGTATGGTCTCATTTTGTCTCTTGTTCCTTTTATTTCGAAATTTAATTAAAACAATTACCATGAGCTTTCTGGTCAGTTAATTATATTCTTAGAGCCTTGAATGTAGGTTTGAAGAGCTGCTTTTTTTTTTTTTTTTTTTTTTTTTTTTTTTTTAATTTAGTGGAGTTGTTTCTGGCTGTAAGGCATCCCAAGTTAAGGTTACATGTGTCACAGCTTGGTGGGGGTCTCTGCTCAGTGGTCCTGGGGGAATGATGCTGTGAGATTTCGAAACACCTTTTTCCACGTGCAGAGCTCTGCCTTCTTTACACCACTCCAGACCTGCAGGCAGTCACTCTGCAGGATGAACCTACAAAATCCTTTCTTCTACCAGTTTGCTTCTTGGAAAGGGAACAGCTCCTGCTGTCTCTTTGCTTCTATCTAACTCAGGCCCCAGGGACACAACTGCATGGGAGAGGGAGCTGAATGGATTTGTCGGGGTGAAGGTCACGATCTAGCCAGCAATTACCAGTCACATAGTACCATCGTCCTGTGGGACATCATGTACTGAAATTATAATACAGGCAAACTCAGTGCTGACTTTCATATGACTTTATTTTTGGTTACAGAATGTATTCATTGAATGAACTGGCGAATCCAAAAAGCATTTCCTTTCCCAAAAACATGATTAGTTTAATGTCTTAGCCCAAGATAAGTTTAATTTTTCATTGTGTGCTGTCATGTAGTTAACATTTCTGCCTAGTCCATAGCCTTCCAACTTTCCAGCACTGCTAAAGGGCTGATGCTGAGAGTACTGTGCATTACTTCTGTTTCATTTTTTAAAGTAGATACTGGTTTACAGTTTTAGATAGTTGTCTTTTAAATTACAACTAAGCTAATCTCATGGCAAAATATAAAAGACTAATTAATACACAATTTGAGTAATATGAGTTTATACAAGTAATGATTGCATAGAGAAATGTGGGCTGTGTGCAGGAAACTGCAAGCACATTGTTCAGTAGCATGTTTCATCTGAGAATCTCAAACTTTCTTTCAAACATTAATTCTGCCTCAAAACTCCCTACGAAACCTGTAGATAAAACAGAATAGATAGTCCCACTGTCTTTTTCCCGTTTCTTTTCATATTTTATAGTGTGTGACAGGAAGGAATGGAGGCAGGCAATTTGGAAATGTATTCAGATGAGGCATAATATTACCAGAATAATACACAGCATGTTTCAAATCTTACTTCACTTTGAGGCCACTTCTTGCAGTGTATGGGTTCCCTGTTACTATCTAGTGCTTTGCTTTCCCCATTTTTTGTAGAGTAGCTTTCAGAGGAATTGGTTTTCAGCACTGGGGACCTCAGTGGTCCTAACTTAAATGGAAACAGATGCCATTGAAAAAACCTCTTGACTCTGCAGAGATAATTCTACACCCACGTTCCAATCTCTGCTCATCCCTGACTGCTGCAGCACAGCCAGACAAGTCCTGGTTCACCACTGAAATACCCCATTTAGGTGTTATGTCTTCTGAAAGCACCCGTGGCTCCATTCTAGGGCTTTGGATAAGGCAGAGGGTGATGGCCAGGCACCAACCTGATTTCTGTAGAGCGTTTCAGTGGTTGGGACCACGGAACAAGAAAACAGGAAGCAGGAGCATATTTAGCTTGTCAAATGAAATAATGAAGTCTCTTACTAAAGTTCTTGTGTTGTTGTAATGTGTGTGTTATATTTTTGGAGGTAAAAGGTCTCACTTTCTTACTTTATTTATATTGTAAGAGAGTATTAATAGTCTGTCCAGGTGAATGCAGCTGTGTTCAGTTTTGAGTGTGTGTTACGATTCATTTGTGGAGATAGAAGTGAAAGGTTAAATAACTTTGCAAATAGAACTATAAAATGTTATTGACCATTTGGGGTGAAGGAGGAAGAGGTGAAGGCTTGATTTTCAAAGGCATTTATTTGAAAATTTTTTACAATGGTGGAAAACATGCAAGTAGTACTAGACTTCTGTAGTTGAGTCTGTGCGTACAAATGTCCAGCACTTTGGCAACTATAAAAATTTTCCAGTGAAGAACTTTGGAAATCTTACCTTATTTTGAAAAGTGCAAATCTTTGCTTAGTGAAAACTCCTCCCTCCCATCCAGAAATGTATTGCAGTCCTTTTTGTGACAGGGAATTATTTACAGTAGCACGTGTTGAATATAAAGCATATTCCTCTGTTGCATTTAGTCTTTTGGTTGTTTTTCATAGCTGAGCCGGCTCAGCCGCCTTCTGCATCTAGCAGTGGCAATTCTGATGATGCTATTCGATCCATTCTGCAACAAGCCCGACGCGAAATGGAGGCACAGCAGGCTGCCCTTGAACCTGCCTTAAAAACACCACCTTTATCTCAAGCTGACATTTCTATCCTGTCCCCCAAACTAGTATCTACACCTGCAATGTCTTCGGTTTCCAGCTATTCTCCTTTGGCCATATCCCTGAAGAAACATTCATCTGTCACTGATTCCAGTATCTCTGCATTGCAGAACCTCTCTGGGCTCAAAAAGGAGCCTCAGGAGGCACCTGTTTTAGAGCTTCATGGAATAAGTGATTCTGCCCAGGGTATGTTGAGGCATGTTAAAAATGAGTTGGGACGTGGTGGTGTTTGGAAGGACCATTGGTGGAATACTGTGCAGCATGAGAGAAGAAATACAGCTCTTCCCGAAGATATAAAAGTTGAGGAAGCCAGTGGTGGAAAAGAAAAGGTCAGCAATCAGACTAGGCCAGATCGTAGCCAGCTCCAAGGACCATCTTCTTCAGAGTATTGGAAAGAGTGGCCAAACGCTGAATCTCCGTACTCCCAGAGTTCTGAATTGAGCATGACTGGGGCGAGTCGCAGTGAGACACCACAAAATAGCCCCCTCCCTTCATCCCCTATCGTGTCTTTGTCAAAGCCATCCAAACCTTCAGTTCCTCCACTGACACCCGAGCAGTATGAGATTTATATGTACCAGGAAGTGGATACGATAGAGCTAACGCGGCAGGTCAAAGAAAAGCTAGCAAAGAATGGCATCTGCCAAAGGATCTTTGGGGAAAAGGTAAAGAACTGGTTATCTCTTGTTACACCAGTATTGTGAATGTGCGTTCTGCTCCTTACATTGGTATGGAGCTCAGTTTAACAGAGGGGGATATGCCACATATGTCTTCTGGAAAAATGTTTTTGCTTCGTATGTTAAGTATTTGAAAAATAAGCTCACAAAGGAAAGTATTACTTTTCCTGTGTTTTGTGAATGGCATAGGTTTTTACACAAAGATTGACTTCAGCCACATGTAATTAGAAATGGGGCCCCTGAGTTTAGAAGCATTGAAAGCTGAAGCAAGTGTTATTGAGACTCAATATTTCATGCTTAATGTAATGAATTCATGGAATATTTGAGTAATACCATTGTCATGACTGGAGAGTCTTAAATTTGTTATAAGTGAAGATTATGGACACAAGAGCATTTTTCCTTTTTTTTTAATATTTGGAAATGTGCACAAGGGTATTTAAACAAACACATGGAAAATCCCCTACCTCTCCTTAGTCTGAAGTCAAGAATTCACAGTCATTTCTTATACCTGGTGCCTGGTATCTTAGTGTGCTTTGAGACGTTTTTAAGCAATGTTTGATTACAGATATGCGATGCACGATAAGGCTTTCTGAAGTTCTCACATTGTGGGCCCTAAGCATTGAACATGTGGGATTCTAGAGGGGTCCCCGACCACCAGGAAACACCTCCCAGGCTGTAAGGAGTGGTGGACATCTGGTGTTTCTTCTTCCTATAAAAAAAACTGAATCAATATAATAGTATAATAGGAGCTGGCATCACACTATTACCTTTTCACTAAGATGTAAAATGAAAAGCTTGACCTCTTGGGGTCATTAAAGATCCCATGGCAGCTTTCATTAAGTGTGATTTTTAACCCCTGTACCTGTGCTGAATTCCAGGCAAGTAATTGCATTCTGCCTGTCTGAAATTCCCCCTTTGCTGCAGTCGGCTGTATTCTTAAATATTTACTTACGTGGAGCAGCCGCTGCTACAGGTGAAAACACACATCGTTATAATTCATACCAAAAAAAGTCAACCAAATATAGGCCTAGTCTCAAAAGTCCCAATTATTTTTGTTTGAGAACAAAATACATGCCAATCATCTCCTGTTTTATCTGCCTGTGTGTGCCTGGACTCTGTGTTTTTCCTGTTAGAACTGATGAAACTATTTGACACACAATATGAAAAGCATGCAAATCTTGCACCATCCGTCTGCCGTTTGCGCTGCCACTCTGTTCCTGCAGGAACAAACCCACGCTCCAGAAGGAAACCACGGCAGGAGAAAAGCATTTCCATCAATTACCTACAGATGTCATTTTGCAGTTTTACTAATTGTCCATATAAAACCCACCTGAGCGGTCTAACAGTAAAGAGACCAAAGTGACTTCAGTTACCCCCCTTCCACATCAAATGTGTTAACGTGCCGTTCTTGGTTGCTTCACTTCAGGTATTGGGGCTGTCCCAAGGAAGTGTCAGTGACATGCTCTCCAGGCCAAAGCCATGGAGTAAATTGACCCAAAAAGGCCGAGAACCATTTATTCGTATGCAGCTCTGGTTGAATGGTGAGCTGGGACAGTGTGTCCTGCCTGCACAAGGGCAGCAACAAGGACAAGGTAATTAAAATTCCACTATGTTGTTTGAGTTGAGGAGGAGGACTTTTTTTTTTTTTTTTTTTTTTTTTTTTTTTTTTTTTTAATTTGCAGTAAGCGAGACTTGCACCCAGTGGTAGTCCAGGAGTTACTAGCAGTGGCAGCATCCACCCCGGCAGCCCAGCCGGTCCCTAGGGGGACGCACTGGGACTGTTTATGAACGAAGCCCTCGTTTATGTGTAATTGATAAGCAGCAGTTATCAAGTTCCTCATTAGGATGATATTATCTAGGCATGAATATGATACGTAATTCAAAAAATTTTGGCCAAAGAGCTGGAAGATCTTGTGCGCTGTTTTCTAGGGTTGCATAGGGGATTTTTATTGTTCCTAGGAGAATATCGATTGCTTTCTCTGGAGGTGAGCTAGAACAACTAAGCTTTAAAGGGGGAATGCTGTGTTGCAATTATGCTTTTATTGTGGCGCTTTCTTATCCTAATACCTATTGATACAGAAAGGCCAGACTAGAATTTGGCCTCAGCTGTACCCTTATAACACCACTGACTTAAATGAGCAGTGTGCCCTTGCAGAGATCAGCAGTTTGCTATTTGTTGAGCCTGCTTACTGTTTAGTTTGTGGTTTGGCATCTCCTTTTATTGTTCCCTGATTTTCCTCTCCTCTCTTATCTAGTCCTTCACTCTGTGACATCATTACAGGATTCCCTACAGCAGGGATGTGCAAGCTCAGGTAATCAGCTGGTTTCAATGATTTGCTCTGAAATAATTCTCTGTGCTTTTGTTACATTTCTTTTGCTTTGATGCTGAGAGGTTTCTCGCGTTTTGTTGTATCATACAGGAGTCCCTTCAGTTTTTTTTATTAACACAGTTAATTCCTCGTTCTCTCCTTGTTGCTATGGCAGATGTAAGGAGTACACATATTTAGCTGCATATATTAGGTAAAGAGACTCTGTCTGATCTTAGAGATCATTGGCTCTGTAGGGTTTTTTTTACCATAGTTCAGCTTATCAACTTGACATGTGACAATGGCTGTAAAACAAGCCTTTCGTTTGTAATGTGATCTACATACTCCAGCTGCCTTACTTGCTGGCATATTTTTTTGCCACTTCCATTTGCACAAAATCTGCTTTGTTAATTTGAAGGTGGGGAAGAGACCACATTATGTCTTTTTTCAAGCTTCGTTAAATATTCCAAGACAACCTTTTTTTCTCCCTCCCCTTTCCATTCGCAGAAAAGCAGATGCAGCAAAGATGAGTGTCAGAGAGAAGTGAATTGCTAAAGGTTTTATAAGATGGCCACAGTATAGGAAGGAGACTGGAACAGAACAGCTGTGTTCCTGCTGTTAGATACCAAACTCTACCCACACAAACTTTTTACCAGTGATATGCCTAACTGATGTAAGCTACTTAGGCTGTTTTGTACTCTAGAAAAATAGTTGTGCCCTGCTCTGTACTTACAGCCTGTGCCCTGTATTGGAGGAATTACTGCGTTTCAGGATACAGAGAAGGATGAGTTGTGCTTGTCTTCCACCTTTCTGCCATTCTGAAACACGTCTTTTTCTGGAGCTTGCTAGGTTTATTCTCAGTATTCCAACCAAACTGCTTTTTCTCTATACTGAGAAACTATTTTACATTCTAAAAGATTTTACTAGAAGAGAAACTGTGATGATATTCAGTCCACGTTTTTCTTAAGAAAAACAGTTGAAAATAAATAGATAAAAGAAAAAAAAATGCCCCTGGTAAAAACAAGCCATGAAAACAAAACCAAAATGGGAAAAAATTATTTGCAATCATACAGCTATTGTTACTTATAGCCAAGCATTTAGTGAACATGGAAATTTCCTGCAACGTTTTATAGGCTGCTGTTCATTAAAGGCGTGCCATTGACTACTTTTTGTGGCATCAGTACTGTGCAAGAGTAACTGTTACAGTTATGAATGCCTAAGACAGCATGGAAAATATGAGTAATTAATTGTATCCATTTTAAGAGAAATTTGAAATCAGAGGAGCTGAGAAAAGGCTGCATTGTTATTGCTAATCATCATATTTATGACTAGCTGTAATTATAAAAGATTGAAAGACAAGCCCATAGTATTAAAATCCGACCACCTTATGGATTCCCGTGAGGATCGCTGGTAGCTGAAAGTGATTTCCTTCAGGAAGTTCAGTTTTGCTGTGGTGGTATTTTGCTCCCCTCCCACACTCCCAATCTCATTTGTCAGTTCCTGCCCTTGAGCTAATATTTTGTGAGGTGACACATTCCTATCAGCTAATAAAATCATATTATTGATGATCACCCTCCTCTCCTTAAAGCAGACTTACAAATGAGAAAATGGGCTCGTGCCCTTTTCTTCTTCCTTTCGGATGATTAAAAATAAAACTGTTGTACAAGACATTCTTTTCTTGGTGCCTTTCTCTGTATAAAGGAATAAGGAAGGTTGTGACACTGCACAGAACAAAAGAGTGAAACCAAGTTATTTGAATGAGGAAGGGCAGTTTGGTAATTTTCTTTTATTAGCAACTGTTCTGTAATTAAAAGCGCAGCAAACAGTTTGGAAAAGGTAATAATAATTATGCATTTGTGAAAGATCCTCTACTCCAGGGCAGGAAAAAAAAAAAAGACAGCTCCAATTTTCTGGTCTTCTGAGACATTTCCCAGGAAAATCAAGGCAGAAAAGGTTGCATACTTGTAATTTTAAAACAGAAATTAATCAGAACAATTTTGAAATGAGAAGAGGTCTGGAGCCTTTTCTATGTAATATAATTGGCTTGCAACTTGTTGAATGCATGAAGGGAAAGAAGTGAAATTAAACTAATACATTCAGTGGCTCCTGAGTGCTTTGCCAAGAAGGTCTTCAGTGTACAGAGTGTCAACATGCATAGTAACGTCTCAAACTTTTATTAGCTGTGAGTATTTTCATTACTGTTTGGCACTATTCTATCAAACTAGCAAGATTTTCTGGATTTCTGACCCAGTTAGTTACACTTCTAGATCATAAGGTTTTGATTAACACCTCATTCATGAAAATCTGTTCTTCTGTCCAGTAATTTTCCATTGTCACACGTGGACAGATGGACCCATCAGTCTTTTCTATGTGGGAATGAATGGGTGAGCATTAGAGAGAGAAAGAGAGAGAGCAAAGTGAAGCCAGGCTCGTTTTTCTTCTTTGAATGCTATATTTATGAATCTTGAAAAAACACAGTCTATACCAAAATTAAAACCAGATATATATCTGTATTTTCAGCCTGTGACCTTTCATCAAAGCTTTGATGATTTTGTGCAACGTTCAAGTGAAGGTGTTTTACACAAAAATGGTGTCTGTACCCTAGGTGGTCAAAAATAGTATCACTGTGCCTTTTCTAACATTTTTTCTGTGTATTTCTTTCCACCTAAATGCTCTAATGCCCTTGGGTAAATCTGCCTTTTTAATGATTTATGTGTCAAAAGCATGGACCAGATCACATGGAAAAAAAAAAAAAGTTGAATTAGTGTCACCCAACTGCATCAGCGTTTTTTCATGATGAATTTGGCCCTTATTTAGTTGCATTACTGATGATCAGAGCTGGGTTGGGTTTGGACAGTAGCCATGTGCCAGAAGAAGGTTTTTGTGCTTGGGTATTTTTCTAAATACTTGTACTGTATATAGCTCTTATTAGTTTGTTTTATTTTGGGGTCTTATGTCTTTACTGAGCATCTCTATGACATTAAGACAAAGTTTCTTTTTTGATGCTGTTGATTTCATAGCTACTCCCAGGAAAGCTGAATTTTTATTCACTTTTGTATTTATCCTCTGTGAAGGACATACACTCTCTATATACTACATTAAAGACTTGCAAATACTCAGTGGGAAAAAGACGTGCCTTTTTGGTATGTGTTTCTGTAAGGGTCGTCTTATGACCTAATGTGGAAATCTTCATTTGCCGATACAGCTGCGGGTGATCTCAGGGGATTTTGAATTTCCCTTTTGTTTGTCTTCCTTTCTGGGTATCATCCATCATTCCTAACCTCATGCTGCTTAGCAATAGTAACACTCATGGGAGTTGAAGAAAGGATTATAGCAGCATAAAATGGGGAGCTAATTAGAGCTTGTTTCAAAATCAGAATCTAGCTTGAGATAATTGCATATATCTGGTGATTTAAAAACCCGAGATCTACTGTATTTAGATCAACTAAAATATGCACAAAAGCTTTATTTTCAAAATAAAACATTTGTAACAACAGGGAGATTACTTCTTATCATCCCTTGGGGAAAAAAATCTGGAAAAAGATCAGAATGCAATCTCTGGTTTACTGTAGTTAAGATATTAACAGACATGTGGAATGATGACAAACCCAGGTATCCATTATATTTTTATTTATGTAATAGGTATTCCAGTAATATTTTTCAGTGCAGAAGCTGCTGAGCGGGCAGGTAGTTAACTGTGTACTGGGTAGATCTTCCCATTTGCCTAATAGCAGAAGGATGCTGTCACATTGGCTGCTCTGAGAGAAACAAAGTGGGGAGAGAGTGTATTTCAGACTTGCAGTCCATATTCAGGATTACCATCCTTGATGCACTTCTGGGAAGAGCTCAGTAGCCACATGGTGGCAATGGAGAAGTGGAGAAGTTCTTACACCACCACCACCCCCCCCCCCC